>NC_061513.1:29301303-29371232 GCF_022539505.1 Lolium rigidum | reverse complement strand
GGGAATCTATCGGAAATTAAGGTACTCCTTTTAATAGAGCACCGGAGCAAAGCATTAACACTTGGTGAAAACATGTGATCCTCATACCTAGGCCTTCCCCTCCAGTTATCCCGATTGCCTGTCACTCGGGGCCTCGGGTTTCGGACATAGACATGTGCAAACAACTTGTAGATACAATCTAAGCAATAATTATAGAGCTTAAATCTAAGATCATGCCACTCATGCACTAGTGACAAGCATTAAACACAACAAGATTGCAGAAACAATAACTTCACAACTTATATAGATAGACTAATCATAATGTAACAATCCATCGGATCCCAACAAACACAACACCGATTACATCAGATGGATCTCAATCATGTAAGGCAGCTCATGAGATCATTGTATTGAAGTACATGGGAGAGAGAGTACCACCTAGCTACAGCTAGAACCCGTAGTACATGGGGGAACTACTCACGGAGCATGATGGAGGCGGTGGCGTCGATGGAGAAGGCTTCCGGGGGCACTTCCCTGTCCCGGCGGCGTGTCGGAACAGAGACTTCTGTCCCCCGAAATGGAGTTTCGCGATGGCGGTGGCGCCCCTGGAGTCTTTCTGGAGTTTCGTCAATTGGTATCGGGTTTTTAGGTCGCGAGGGATTTTATAGGCGAAGAGGCGGCGCAAGAGGGTGCCTGGGGGGCCCACCCCATAGGGCGGCGCGCCCCCCCTCTAGGCCGCGCCAGCCTATGGTGTGGAGGCCCTGGGCCTCCTCTCCGGCTCCCCTTCGGTGTTCTGGTCCGTCTCGGTGAAATAAGATGTTTGGCTTTTGTTTCGTCGAATTCCGAGAATATTGCCCGAACAGCTTTTCTGGAACCAAAAACAGGAGAAAACAGGAACTGGCACTTCGGCATCTTGTTAATAGGTTAGTCCCGGAAAATGCATAAAAACATTATAAAGTGCGAGCAAACCATGTAGGTATTCATCAGAAATTATAGATACGTTGGAGACGTATCAAGCATCCCCAAGCTTAGTTCCTACTCGCCCTCGAGTAGGTAAACGATAAAAAGAATAATTTCTGAAGTGACATGCTACCAACATAATCTTAATCATACCATTGTAAAGCATATGAGATGAATGAAGTGACTCAAGGCAATGACCTATAGTTTGCTAACAAATAGATAACATATAGCAAAACTTTTCATGAATAGTACTTTCAAGACAAGCATCAAAAAGTCTTGCATAAGAGTTAACTCATAAAGCAATAAATTCTTAATAAGAGGTTCGAAGCAACACAAAGGAAGATTTAAGTTTCAGCAATTGCTTTCAACTTCAACATGCATACCTCATGGATATTTGTCAACACAAAGTAATATAATAAGTGCAAATAAGCAAGTATGTAAGAATCAATGCACAGTTGACACAAGTGTTTGCTTCTAAGATGGAAAGAAGTAGGTAAACTGACTCAATATAAAGTAAAAGAAAGACCCTTCGCGAGAGGAAGCGAGGATTAAATCATGTGCTAGAGCTTTTCAAGTTTTGAAATCATATAGAGAGCATAAAAGTAAAGTTTTGAGAGGTGTTTGTTGTTGTCAACGAATGGTAATGGGTACTCTAACTACCTTACCAACCAGACTTTCAAGAGCGGCTCCCATGAAGGACGTTATCTCTACCAGCAAGGTAGATCATCCCTCTTCCCTTTTGTTTACACATGTGTTTTAGTTTCATTATTGATGACACTCCTCCCAACCTTTTGCTTACACAAGCCATGGCTAACCGAATCCTCGGGTGCCTTCCAACATTCACATACCACGGAGGAGTGTCTATTTGCAAAATTAAGTTGCTTACTCGATAGATCGGGGCAAAACATGTGAAGAGAATTATTAATGAAAGTTAATTAATTGGGGCTGGGCACCCCGTTGCCAGCTCTTTTTGCAAAATTATTGGATAAGCGGATGTATATGCCACTAGTCCATTGGTGAAAGTTTGTCAGAAGTAAATGACAAGATCGAAAGATAAACACCACATACTTCCTCATGAGCTATAAAACATTGACACAAATAGGAGATAATAGCTTTTGAATTGTTTAAAGGTAGCACATGAAGTATTTACTTGGAATGGCAGGAAATACCACATAGTAGGTAGATATGGTGGACACAAATGGCATAGGTTTTGGCTCAAGGTTTTGGATGCACGAGAAGCATTCCCTCTCAATACAAGGCTTTGGCTAGCAAGGTTGTTTGAAGCAAACACAAGTATGAACCGGTACAGCAAAACTTACATAAGAACAAATTGCAAGCATTATAAGACTCTACACTGTCTTCCTTGTTGCTCAAACACTTTTACCAGAAAATATCTAGACCTTAGAGAGACCAATCATGCAAACCAAATTTCAACAAGCTCTACGGTAGTTCTCCACTAATAGGTTTAAACTACATGGTGCATGAGCTTAAACACGATCTACTTGAGAGCTGAAAACAATTGCCAAGTATCAAATTATTCAAGACAATATGAAGCATTTTCTGTTTCCAACCAAATATCAATAAGTGTTGCGGCTTTCAACTCCGCCATGAACATTAAAAATAAAACGAAGAACACCAGTGTTCATATGAAAAAGCGGAGCGTGTCTCTCTCCCATACAAGGATTGCTAGGATCCGAATTTATTCAAACACAAACAAAAATAAAAACACACAGACGCTCCAAGTAAAGCACATACGATGTGACTGAATAAAAATATAGTTTCACTAGAAGTGACCTGATAAGTTGTTGATGAAGAAGGGGATGCCTTGGGCATCCCCAAGCTTAGACGCTTGAGTCTTCTTGAAATATGCAGGGATGAACCACGGGGGCATCCCCAAGCTTAGACTTTTCACTCTTCTTGATCATATATCATCCTTCTCTCTTGACCCTTGAAAACTTCTGCCACGCCAAACTTCTCATAAACTTCATTAGAGGGGTTAGTACTCAAAAACTTTAATCCACTTTGGTCCTGTAGTGACACATTGCAAGAACTCAATAAAACATTAGCTACAGCTCTCCACGTCTAGAAAGCCTTACTTAAAGTCCACAAGAGACAATGCAAAAAACAGAGACAGAATCTGTCAAAATAGAACAGCCAGTAAAGACGAATTTTTAAGAGGTACTTCCGTTGCTCAAATCAGAAAACGCAAAACTAATGAAAGTTACGTAAATATCTGAGGAACACGCATGAAAATTGGAAGATTTTTATGAGTTTCCTACAGAGAGACCTACTCAAATTCGTGACAGATAGAAATCTGTTTCTGCGCAGAAATCCAAATCTAGCATCAACCTTCTATTAGAGACTTTACTTGGAACCAAAATGCAATAAAATAAAGATAAGGAGAGGTTGCTACAGTAGTAACAACTTCCAAGACACAACAAAACAGTAGCAAAATAAAGACATGGGTTATCTCCCAAGAAGTGCTTTCTTTATAGCCATTAAGATGGGCTCAACAATTTTAATGATGCTCACATAAGGATGAGAGTTGAAGCAAAGAGAGCATCAAAAAGCAAGTTCAAAACACATTTAAGTCTAACCCACTTCATATGCATAGGAATCTTGTACACAAATAAATTCATGAAGAACAAAGTGACAAGCATAGCAAGATAAAACAAGAGTAACTTCAAAATTTTCAGCATATAGAGAGGTGTTTTAGTACCATAAAAATTTCTACAACCATATTTTCCTCTCTCATAATAATTTTCAGTAGCATCACGAACAAACTCAACAATATAACTATCACATACAGCATGTTTTTCATGATCTACAAACACATATTTTTTATCAAGCTCAAAAATAATGGGATTAAAACTTTCAAACCCACTTTTATCAATAATATAACAAGATGATTGATCATTCTCAAAAGATATGGGACTCTGATGTCTACGGGTGCTTCTATTCTTGTAGACAGTGTTGGGCCTCCAAGAGCAGAGGTTTGTAGAATAGCAGCAAGTTTCCCTTAAGTGGATCACCCAAGGTTTATCGAACTCGGGGAGGAAGAGGTCAAAGATATCCCTCTCATGCAACCCCGCAACCACAAAGCAAGAAGTCTCTTGTGTCCCCAACACACCTAATAGGTGCACTAGTTCGGCGAAGAGATAGTGAAATACAAGTGGTATGAATGAATATGAGCAGTAGTAACGGCGCCTGAAAAGTGCTTGCCGGCGTGCAGCTTGATGGTAGTAGTATTGCAGGAAGTAAAGATGCAAGTAAAACAAGTAAACAAGCAGCGATAGCGTATTTAGGAACAAGGCCTAGGGATCATACTTTCACTAGTGGACACTCTCAACATTGATCACATAACGGAATAAATAAATAGATGCTAGACTCTACACCATCTTGTTGGATGATGAACACCACTAACTCGTGTAGGATTACACGAACCCTCAATGCCGGAGTTAACAAGCTCCACAATATTCAATGTTCATATTTAAATAACCTTAGAGTGCATAAGCTGATCAACATAACCAAACGAAGTACTAACATAGCATGCACACTCGTCACCTTCACACTACGAAAGGAGGAATAGATCACATCAATACTATCATAGCAATAGTTAACTTCATAATCTACAAGAGATCACAATCATAGCCTACGCCAAGTACTACACGATGCACACACTCGTCACCATTACACCGTGCAGGAGGAATAAACTACTTTAATAACATCACTAAAGTAGCACACAGATAAATTGTGATACAAAACACATTGCAATCATAAAGAGATATAAATAAGCACTTCACTATGCTACGCTGAATTACTCTCTGGCAAGATAACAAACACTAATTCATCATGTAGGCAAACCTTAAAGATGCATTCCCAAGTACTAATGAACACCCCACGCTGTCACTTTGAGCATTCACAGGAGGTACTAACACACCACAATTTCATAGAGACATCCAACTCAAATCATAACTCAGTGAATAAGTATTCGTGAAATATAGCCTAAGAGACCCACACGGTGCACACACTCGTCACCTTTACACACGTGGGACAAGGAGTCTCCGGAGATCACATAAGTAAAATCCACTTGACTAGCACAATGACATCTAGATTACAAGCATCATCATATGAATCTCAATCATGTAAGGCAGCTCATGAGATTATTGTATTGAAGTACATAGGAGAGAGATGAACCACATAGCTACCGGTACAGCCCCGAGCCTCGATGGAGAACTACTCCCTCCTCATGGGAGACAGCAGCGTTGATGAAGATGGCGGTGGTGTTGATGGAGAAGCCTTCCGGGGGCACTTCCCCGTCCCGGCGGCGTGCCGGAACAGAGACTCCTGTTGTGATACCCCAAATTTATTACATTTTATACAACCATTTCTAATATGCACAGAATCAAAATGGGTACTTTTACTCTACTGGTATGGTGTGTGAATTCTACATTGTAGCTAAACTGCCGCTGAGTTTCTTTGATCATCTTTGTAAGAAATATCTAGAATTTATAAATATGTATTATAAGATGAAAATAATGCTAGGCTCCCATCACCTACTATTTTACTAATCTACACATGTACGGACATGTTGTTTGGGCTAGTTTGCTTTGTACCGTAACGCCCAAAGTGTTGCATGATAGACCGGACCAGGTGAGCTCATTAGGAAATTTACAACCGGCCTTTGTCCCGTAACTAGTGCGGCTTTAGCGATGCCCCCGCACCCTCATGTGTTCACCCGACTCCCAAACCCTAACAGACAAGCCGCCACCAAACCCGTAGCCCCCGCCTCCTTCCTTTCCCGGTTCCCCCTGTACGTAGTCAGGCTTCTCCCATGGGCGAGCCTGCCTGCGCCGCCGGCCGCCGGTGATATTCCTGGCCGAACTGATTGGCTATTCCCCATCGCATCTCCCCTATGAACCAGCAAATGAGACCTGGAGAGGCATATTCTGGAGGAGGATGAATGGAGAAGAGGAGTCACTACCGTGTGACGACGACCACGACGACTTCATCCAGTCTACATCTTGTGCATCGAGGGTAACGCCCGAAATCAACTGAATCTTGTGAGATTGCTCTGCTAGCATATGCTATGCTGAGTTATAGTAACGTTGTGTGATTCAAGTACTTAATTCGAATTTAGTCTTTGAGGTTGAGGGACTCGTGAACTATTCTGGAATTTTTAGATGCAAATCTGTTTGATCTTCTGGTGCAGTATAATTCGAGTCAAACTGCTCTTAAACCGTGCAGAATTTGATAATATGTATAAAAATAATTTCGTAAGTGTCGTTCTTAGCTTTTCATAGAGTGGTCATTTGCATTTTTCCGATGAGTAGTTTGGAAAATACGATCTTCGCGGTGATTCTATGCTAAATCTAGTTTCAGATATGTGCAGTCATTTCTCTCTCCGGTAGTAACCATGTTCCTAGGTCGAATAACGGTTATTTCCTCAACATATGGGGTATACATGTTACTTGTAGATGTCCGCAATGATATAATCTTCCATGTTCCGAGTTATATGGTTCTGTGTGAATAACACATGGCTGTCCTGTTTTGTACATGGTAAACTAAATACCTAATTAAAACTGATGGGTTAATCTTGTTTATTTGAAAATTGGCTGGTAGCCAAAGATGTTAAGGTATTGCTTACATTCCAGAACATATAACGTTGTCATGTTTGCAACCTGGAAGTTTGGGCTTAGGATAAAACTTTAAGGAATATCTGAGAGGTTGGTGATGGCGCATAGGAGCGACGCGATGTTCATTCCTCGTGATGCTTCCAATGCACTGTTTGTGATTTGTATCCTCTTGCTTAACATGTGAATGTTCTTTGTCCCGTTGATTGATTTTTGAGGTCACTCCATCCGGCGATAAAAGGCAAGTGCATGTGGGATGGTAATCATGGTGTGATCTCCCATCCCCAACTATTCCCTTATCACTAAATATGCATTCTTTTGGGCTGTGATTATTAGTTCCTTGTGTTGATATGTTGTTTGCTAAGACTTGTGTGTTTACGATGAATTCTATTGCATAGTTAAGTGCTGCTGTAGCGGGGTGCCATCCTCAGTGTTGAGTTTAAAGATGAAATGGGATAAAACATGACCATGTTAATGCATTTAATGAGACCTTCAATGATGGGTTGTGATCCACATTGGAGGCACCCTCCACAAGTTGGAGTGAGTAGATGTCGACGGGCATCTACTCAGCTATACCGGTAAAAGTAATGAGATGAGATGAGATGCTAGCAATAGAAACCATGAGACCTTCAATGATGGGTTGCGATCCACATTGGAGGCACCCTCCACGAGTTGGAGTGGGTGGATGCCGACGGGTGCCACTCAAGCTTTACCGGTATCAGCGATGAGATGGGATGAAACAAAGATATAAAGAAAATGAGATGAATATGAATGTCTGCGTTGATATACGACATACAGCTAGTTATGCCAAAAACGCCATTAATGTGTTACCTTGTATTATGGCGAGTGACACTTGCTTGGCTGTACCTTCCATTACACTAACCAATGGTGATTTTGTGATATTGTTTTGCTTGCTAACGATAGGTGACATGTGTGATCGTTACTTGTGTGACTTTTGAGGAATGCCATGGATGCTGCTCTATGTGATGGAACTTTATTTATAAAGGAGTGAGTTGCAGGTTTGGGAAATGAATGACTTACAATTCTTAGTTCAGGCTAATACCTTTCCTAGTATGCTTGCTACCAGCAAGAAAATTGATTGTGAGAGTAGCCTTTATAGATCTGTTAATGCAGTGATCACAATAGTCATGTTTATTTGTTAGAAACAGTGTGCCATGTGTATATCTAGCGTCTAGCTTTTGCTAATGGAGCCTTTTACAAGTACAACCTAGTTATGTAGGAAATAAACAAAATATATAATCAATATGTTCCATAGCCTGAGATGAGACGTTGCACCGTTTTTATCATTCCGCTGTGCTTGTTGAGCTGGTGAGCTCACCCTTGTTGTCACCAATCTTTTCAGGTGGTTGATGGAGTCGTCATGCATGGGCTTGGGAGTAGAGCATTCTATGTCAACACTCACACACACTAGCAATTCTTGTATAGATTAGCTTCCTCAAATTTTTAGGAGATCCATATTGTAATACTTAGCGGTTCAAACTGTTTAGTCTCATTGTAACTTTAATTATTTGAACCTATGTTAGCTAAAATCTTTGGAGCTCAAACGGTTATTTCCATTTAGTAAATGATGCTGTTGGTTATCCTTAATGCTGAAATTATGTGTTAACAACTAGCATGATCGTTGATGGTAGTATTTATATGTTAGACTTTGCCAAAATTTATGGTAATATAGGATTTCAATTCCTTTAAGGATGTGTGTTGTAGCATTCCGGTCTTAGAGTTAGCCCGGGGTGTTACAGTTGGTATCAGAGCCTGGCTTCAGGTCTCTGGCAGAGAGATGATATTTAGGTACCTTTGCAAATTAAAATGTGACCATCTTGTTAACAACTTAAAATTTTGAACTTTTCATTCTAGGGTAATGCAACTCTAAAAGGTTATTTATAAGATAATGAAACGTTAAAACTTGACACACTGGTGCATAAGATGGTTCACGTATGGTTAATGCATATGGCTTAATTAATTCTAGTTCTTGCCTTTCTTGTAACTATTGCTTGATTGTAACTCGAGAGAACCACTTAACTTTTGTCGCTTGGTAGTGAATATTATTTGTGCAACTTGTTGTTTTCTTCCCAGCAGGTAAGTCAGTTTACCACCAATAAGGGAAAAAAATGCAAAGCAGTAGTTATGTGTTCGATTCAATGACCATTTTGAAGCCGTTCAGTTTATCTTGTGTCCCAGCTTAAGCTTATTTTTTTGGTTGGGACTTTCCTGCCATAGTTATTTGTTTGGCTTGTAAGACCTATACCATGTTGGTGATTTCTGCTAACCCAAAATAATGATCCTTAGGGCGTGTTTCCAGAAAGAAAGCATTATGTTTTTTCAAACAGTACTTGTATGTGTGACTTCGTTGGACATTCTGATGTTCAAATATTATCTTTTTTGTGTTTTGCAATTTCATCTTCCACGTTTGGCCCAGCGTAAGTGTAGAAGGGAGTTGCGTAGATGGCTAGATTTGAAGTCCTAACCACATTTTGTTTACTGGATTTGATGTTATATGTTAATACCTACTAAAAAAATATCACGTCTTGTGTTTGAAAGAATTGTCATCATGAGGATTTAGATTCTTAATTTCGAACGATTGTTTGGAAAATATGTTCCCTAGTTAAAGAGTGGTGAAGTGTAATGTTTTCAGTTGGCTTTGCTTAGTAGAAAAATATGTTGGGTATACCATAAGGGTGTGAGGAGGAATTATGCCTTGTTCTGTTATAGCCGTGTATCGTAGCGCCTGTTTTTCTTACTATAGGAATATCCAAGGAATATTTTTTTTTGGTGACCCGATATCAGAGTGGATTAGTCGTAGCATAGTGTTGCTTAGTGTCATCTGGGTGTGATCACTCGGTGTCATTGCTCCTCCTTTTTGTTGCTCATTTTCTTGTTTTGAGAGGTTTTCAAAGTTCTGAACTAGAGTGTGCGTTAGGGATTGACTAAGTGGGGGTCGACCTCGAACATTTTGTTCGTGCCCATGTAATCATTCCATGACAATTGGAGTTTAGTTTGTATGGAAGGTTGTATGATCCACTTACCCTGAGTACTGGGTGGGTAGCATTGGTAACAGATGGCCTAGCTAACCATTCTGCTTACTCATGCTACACACTTTGGCTACACGGGAGAGGTGTATCACGTTTCTTGGTTGATCCAATTCTTTGAAGTGGTTTGACTGAAGATTTATGTTTTGGTTCTTCCTTCTTTAAACTAATAGAGATGTGATAATTTTTGGTATAGTTTAGCTCAGACTTTGTTGGTCTCTCCTGCTAGCTTCTTTGAGGTGTGGCTTATGACGTACTGATGCCATGATATACGTACAGATGTGTGGTTAGTATTGTGGTATATTGTATCATGTTTCAGCCGAATAATTGGTATATATTATTTTTCAAAATAATTTGAAAAATTGTTGTGTAGTTGTGATTTGAAGGGTGAAATCGTTGCTTTGTAATTGACCGGGTTGAAAATATTTTGTTAGCGTCTTCTAGCAAGGTTGTAAAGGTTTTAATTGATATTGCTCCTCGTGAGAATTTGATTGCTGAAAGTGCGATGTGTCTTCGACAGTACCTTGTTGACTTACATGGAGATTATATGTTCGCGCAATTGGATCTGCGAATAACTCTTGCTTCCTCTGTACTGACTATTTTGGATAATTCCACTCAACTGCCTTATTCATCCCTTGTATCATTGCATTTGAGTTTTGGGCCATATTTATAGAGCACCTATACATGTGTGGTTGTTAAAACCTGCGATGCTTATTTTTTTGCGAGGTAAATGATAGATGAGTTCTTTAGGAAGACTTGTTTGAGATGCCGAGTATTCGGTGAGTCCGTTCCAGTTATTGCTTGGTGTATGGTAGTCACTGGTTCTACTTTTTTTTGTTTGGTTGAGTATTAACAAATAATTGATGCTTGTTCCATATTTAGTGCCTAATTAAAGGATGCAACTTTTTGATATGATGTGAATGGATATTTAATTATTTACACGCTTAGCCGAACAGATGTTTGATTTGAAACCTTTAGTGCATGCTTTGGAGGTTCCTTGTATGCACCACCCATTAGCAATAGATGACCTAGAGCTACAGGTCTAGCCAGTGCATAAAGTAAAATAATTCTTTTTGTCAAGCATGCGAGAAAAATTTCGATAAAATTTAGAAGTGCTTGGTTATGTTATGGTTTTGTGATGCTAACATAGCTGAGAATTCGGGGACGAATTCTGTTTAAGGGGGTGAGAATGTGATACCCCAAATTTATTACATTTTATACAACCATTTCTAATATGCACAGAATCAAAATGGGTACTTTTACTCTACTGGTATGGTGTGTGAATTCTACATTGTAGCTAAACTGCCGCTGAGTTTCTTTGATCATCTTTGTAAGAAATATCTAGAATTTATAAATATGTATTATAAGATGAAAATAATGCTAGGCTCCCATCACCTACTATTTTACTAATCTACACATGTACGGACATGTTGTTTGGGCTAGTTTGCTTTGTACTGTAACGCCCAAAGTGTTGCATGATAGACCAGACCAGGTGAGCTCATTAGGAAATTTACAACCGGCCTTTGTCCTGTAACTAGTGCGGCTTTAGCGATGCCCCTGCACCCTCATGTGTTCACCCGACTCCCAAACCCTAACAGCAAGCCGCCACCAAACCTGTAGCCCCTGCCTCCTTCCTTTCCCGGTTCCCCCTGTACGTAGTCAGGCTTCTCCCATGGGCGAGCCTGCCTGCGCCGCCGGCCGCCGCTGATATTCCCTGGCCGAACTGATTGGCTATTCCCCATCGCATCCCCCCTATGAACCAGCAAAGGAGACCTGGAGAGGCATATTCTGGAGGAGGATGAATGGAGAAGAGGAGTCGCTACCGTGTGACGACGACCACGACGACTTCATCCAGTCTACATCTTGTGCATCGAGGGTAACGCCCGAAATCAACTGAATCTTGTGAGATTGCTCTGCTAGCATATGCGATGCTGAGTTATAGTAACTTTGTGAGATTCAAGCACTTAATTCGAATTTAGTCTTTGGGGTTGAGGGACTCGTGTACTATTCTGGAATTTTTAGATGCAAATCTGTTTGATCTTCTGGTGCAGTATAATTCGAGTCAAACTGCTCTTAAACCGTGCAGAACTTGATAATATGTATAAAAGTAATTCTGTAGGTATCGTTCCTAGCTTTACATAGAGTGGTCATTTGCATTTTTCCGATGAGTAGTTTGGGAAATACGATCTTCGCGGTGATTCTATGTTAAATCTAGTTTCAGATATGTGCAGTCATTTCTCTGTCCGGTAGTAACCATGTTCCTAGGTCGAATAACAGTTATTTGCTCAACATATGGGGTATACATGTTACTTGTAGACGTTCGCAATGATATAATCTTCCATGTTCCGAGTTATATGGTTCTGTGTGAATAACACATGGCCTGTCCTGTTTTGTACATGGTAAACTAAATACCTAATTAAAACTGATGGGTTAATCTTGTTTATTTGAAAATTGGCTGGTAGCCAAAGATGTTAAGGTATTGCTTACATTCCAGAACATATAACGTTGTCATGTTTGCAACCTGAAAGTTTGGGCTTAGGATAAAACTTTAAGGTATATATGAGAGGTTGGTGATGGCGCATAGGAGCGACGCTTATGCTCATTCCTCGTGATGCTTCCAATGCACTGTTTGTGATTTGTATCCTCTTGCTTAACAGGTGAATGTGCTTTGTCCTGTTGATTGATTTTTGAGGTCACTCCATCCGGCGATAAAAGGCAAGTACATGTGGGATGGTAATCACAGTGTGATCTCCCATCCCCAACTATTCCCTTATCACTAAATATGCATTCTTTTGGGCTGCGAACATTAGTTCCTTGTGTTGATATGTTGTTTGCTAAGACTTGTGTGTTTACGATGAATTCTATTGCATAGTTAAGTGCTGCTGTAGCGGGGTGCCATCCTCAGTGTTGAGTTTAAAGATGAAATGGGATAAAACATGACCATGTTAATGCATTTAATGAGACCTTCAATGATGGGTTGTGATCCACATTGGAGGCACCCTCCACAAGTTGGAGTGAGTAGATGTCGACGGGCATCTACTCAGCTATACCGGTAAAAGTAATGAGATGAGATGAGATGCTAGCAATAGAAACCATGAGACCTTCAATGATGGGTTGCGATCCACATTGGAGGCACCCTCCACGAGTTGGAGTGGGTGGATGCCGACGGGTGCCACTCAAGCTTTACCGGTATCAGCGATGAGATGGGATGAAACAAAGATATAAAGAAAATGAGATGAATATGAATGTCTGCGTTGATATACGACATACAGCTAGTTATGCCAAAAACACCATTAATGTGTTACCTTGTATTATGGCGAGTGACACTTGCTTGGCTGTACCTTCCATTACACTAACCAATGGTGATTTTGTGATATTGTTTTGCTTGCTAACGAGAGGTGACATGTGTGATCGTTACTTGTGTGACTTTTGAGGAATGCCATGGATGCTGCTCTATGTGATGGAACTTTATTTATACAGGAGTGAGTTGCAGGTTTGGGAAATGAATGACTTACAATTCTTAGTTCAGGCTAATACCTTTCCTAGTATGCTTGCTACCAGCAAGAAAATTGATTGTGAGAGTAGCCTTTATAGATCTGTTAATGCAGTGATCACAATAGTCATGTTTATTTGTTAGAAACAGTGTGCCATGTGTATATCTAGCGTCTAGCTTTTGCTAATGGAGCCTTTTACAAGTACAACCTAGTTATGTAGGAAATAAACAAAATATATAATCGATATGTTCCATAGCACGAGATGAGACGTTGCACCGTTTTTATCATTCCGTTGTGCTTGTTGAGCTGGTGAGCTCACCCTTGTTGTCACCAATCTTTTCGGGTGGTTGATGGAGTCGTCATGCATGGGCTTGGGAGTAGAGCATTCTATGTCAACACTCACACACACTAGCAATTCTTGTATAGATTAGCTTCCTCAAATTTTTAGGAGATCCATACTTGTAATACTTAGCGGTTCAAACTGTTTAGTCTCATTGTAACTTTAATTATTTGAACCTATGTTAGCTAAAATCTTTGGAGCTCAAACGGTTATTTCCATTTAGTAAATGATGCTGTTGGTTATCCTTAATGCTGAAATTATGTGTTAACAACTAGCATGATCGTTGATGGTAGTATTTATATGTTAGACTTTGCCAAAATTTATGGTAATATAGGATTTCAATTCCTTTAAGGATGTGTGTGGTAGCATTCCGGTCTTAGAGTTAGCCCGGGGTGTTACACCTGTCCCCCAGATCTTGGCTTCGCGATGGCGGCGGCTCTGGAAGGTTTTCTCTGGTTTCGTCGAACGTGGTAGGGTTTTCGCGACGGAGACCTTAAGTAGGCGGAAGGGCAGCCTCGGAGGGGGCCTGGTGGGCCCACACACTAGGGGGGCGCGGCCCCCCCTCTGGCCGCGCCAAGGTGTTGTGTGGGGCCCCCAGGGCTCCCCTCTGGCGGCTCTCGGGTGTTCTGGAAGCTTCGTCCAATTATAAGACTCTGGGCGTTGATTTCGTCCGATTCCGAAAATATTTCCTTACTAGGATTTCTGAAACCAAAAACAGCAGAAAACAGCAACTGGCCCTTCGGCATCTCGTCAATAGGTTAGTTCCGGAAAATGCATAATAATGACATAAATGATGCATAAAACATGTAGATATCATCAATAATGTGGCATGGAACATAAGAAATTATCGATACGTCGGAGACGTATCAACATCCCCAAGCTTAGTTTCTGCTCGTCCCGAGCAGGTAAACGATAACAAAGATAATTTATGGAGTGACATGCCATCATAACCTTGATCATACTATTGTAAGCATATGTAATGAATGCAGCGATCAAAACAATGGTAATGACATGAGTGAACAAATGAATCATAAAGCAAAGACTTTTCATGAATAGTATTTTCAAGACAAGCATCAATAAGTCTTGCATAAGAGTTAACTCATAAAGCAATAAATCAAAGTAAAGGTATTGAAGCAACACAAAGGAAGATTAAGTTTCAGCGGTTGCTTTCAACTTATAACATGTATATCTCATGGATAGTTGTCAATGCAAAGTAATATAACAAGTGCAATATGCAAGTATGTAGGAATCAATGCACGAGTTCACACAAGTGTTTGCTTCTTGAGATGGAGAGAAATAGGTGAACTGACTCAACATAAAAGGTAAAAGAATGGTCCTTCAAAGAGGAAAGCATCGATTGCTATATTTGTGCTAGAGCTTTTATTTTGAAAACATGAAACAATTTTGTCAATGGTAGTAATAAAGCATATGTATCATGTAAATTATATCTTTTAAGTTGCAAGCCTCATGCATAGTGTACTAATAGTGCCCGCACCTTGTCCTAATTAGCTTGGATTAACACGGATTATCATTGCATAACATATGTTTCAACCAAGTGTCACAAAGGGGTACCTCTATGCCGCTCGTACAAGGGTCTAAGGAGAAAGTTCGCATTGGATTTCTCGCTTTTGATCATTCTTCAGCTTAGACACCCATACCGGGACAACATAGACAACGAGATAATGGACTCCTCTTTTAATGCTTAAGCATTCAACAACGAGATAATATTCTCATAAGAGATTGAGGTTTTATGTCCAAACTGAAACTTCCACCATGAATCATGGCTTTAGTTAGCGGCCCAATGTTCTTCTCTAACGAGTATGCATACTCAAACCATTTGATTGTGAAAACCGCCCTTACTTCGAGACAAGACGAACATGCATAGCAACTCACATGATATTCAACAAAGAGTAGTTGATGGCGTCCCCGGGAACATGGTTATCGCACAACAAACAACTTAATAAGAGATAAAGTGCATAAGTACATATTCAATACCACAATAGTTTTTAAGCTATTTGTCCCATGAGCTATATATTGCAAAGGTAAAGAATGGAAATTTTAAAGGTAGCACTCAAGCAATTTACTTTGGAATGGCGGAGAAATACCATGTAGTAGGTAGGTATGGTGGACACAAATGGCATAGTGGTTGGCTCAAGGATTTTGGATGCATGAGAATTATTCCCTCTCGATACAAGGTTTGGGCTAGCAAGGTTATTTGAAACAAACACAAGGATGAACCGGTGCAGCAAAACTCACATAAAAGACATATTGTAAACATTATAAGACTCTACACCGTCTTCCTTGTTGTTCAAAACTCAATACTAGAAATTATCTAGACCTTAGAGAGACCAATTATGCAAACCAAATTTTAGCAACCTCTATGTATTTCTTCATTAATAGGTGCAAAGTATATGATGCAAGAGCTTAAACATGAGCACAAAAATTGCCAAGTATCTGATGTCTACGGGAGCTTCTATTCTTGTAGACAGTGTTGGGCCTCCAAGAGCAGAGGTTTGTAGAACAGCAGCAAGTTTCCCTTAAGTGGATACCCAAGGTTTATCGAACTCAGGGAGGAAGAGGTCAAAGATATCCCTCTCATGCAACCCCGCAACCACAAAGCAAGAAGTCTCTTGTGTCCCCAACACACCTAATAGGTGCACTAGTTCGGCGAAGAGATAGTGAAATACGGGTGGTATAAATAAGTATGAGCGGTAGCAACGGTGCCGGAAAAGTGCTTGCTGGCGTGTAGTTGATGGTGGTAGTATTGCGGCGAGTAGTAACACGAGTAAAACGATAAACAAGCGGTAGTAACTCAGCGGTATTTAGGAACAAGGCCTAGGGATTACACTTTCACTAGTGGACACTCTCAACATTGATCACATAACAGAATAGATAAATGCATACTCTACACTTTTGTTGGATGATGAACACATTGCGTAGGATTACACGAACCCTCAATGCCGGAGTTAACAAGCTCCACAATAATGCTCATATTTTAGTAACCTTTAGTGTAAGATAGATCAACAGACTAAACCAAGTACTAGCATAGCATGCACACTGTCACCTTCATGCATATGTTGGAGGAATAGATCACATCAATATATCATAGCAATAGTTAACTTCATAATCTACAAGAGATCATAATCATAGCATAAACCAAGTACTAACACGGTGCACACACTGTCACCTTTGCACACGTGCGGGAGGAATAAAACTACTTTAATAACACATCACTAGAGTAGCACATAGATAAATTGTGATACAAACACATTGCAATCATAAAGAGATATAAATAAGCACCTCACTATGCTCTTCAACGAGTGAATAAGTATTACGTGAAATATGGCCTAAGAGACCCACACGGTGCACACACTGTCACCTTTACACACGTGGGACGAGGAGTCTCCGGAGATCACATAAGTAAAACTCACTTGACTAGCATAATGACATCTAGATTACAAGCATCATCATATGAATCTCAATCATGTAAGGCAGCTCATGAGATTATTGTATTGAAGCACATAGGAGAGAGATGAACCACATAGCTACCGGTACAGCCCAGAGCCTCGATGGAGAACTACTCCCTCCTCATGGGAGCAGCAGCGGTGATGAAGATGGCGGTGGAGATGGCAGCGGTGTCGATGGAGAAGCCTTCGGGGGCACTTCCCCGCTCCGGCGGGGTGCCGGAACAGAGACTCCTGTCCCCCAGATCTTGGCTTCGCGATGGCGGCGGCTCTGGAAGGTTTCTGTGGTTTTCGTCGAACGCCTCAGGGTTTTCGCGACGGAGGCTTTAAATAGGCGAAGAGGCGGCGCAGGAGGGCTAACAGGGGGGCCACACCATAGGGCGGCGCGGCCCCCCCTCTGGCCGCGCCAGCCTAGGGTTTGGTGGCCCTGTGGCCCCCCTCTGACCTCTCTGGTGTGTTCTGGATGCTTCCGGGGATTCTAAGATCTTTGGCGTTGATTTCGTCCGATTCCGAGAATATTTCGTTACTAGGATTTACGAAACCAAAAACAGCGAGAAACGGAAGCGGCACTTCGGCATCTTGTTAATAGGTTAGTTCCGAGAAAATGCACGAATATGACATAAAGTGTGCATATAACATGTAGATAACATCAATAATGTGGCATGGAACACAAGAAATTATCGATACGTTGGAGACGTATCAGCATCCCCAAGCTTAGTTACTGCTCGTCCCGAGCGAGGTAAAACGATAACAAAGATAATTTCGGAGTGACATGCCATCATAAACTTGATCATACTATTTGTAAAGCATATGTAGTGAATGCAGCGATCAAAACAATGTATATGACATGGGTAAACAACTGAATCATAAAGCAAAGACTTTTCATGAATAGCACTTCAAGACAAGCATCAATAAGTCTTGCATAAGAGTTAACTCATAAAGTAATAATTCAAAGTAAAGGTATTGAAGCAACATAAAAGAAGATTAAGTTTCAGTGGTTGCTTTCAACTTGTAACATGTATATCTCATGGATAATTGTCAATGCAAAGCAATATAACAAATGCAATATGCAAATATGTAGGAATCAATGCACAGTTCACACAAGTGTTTGCTTCTTGAGGTGGATAGAAATAGGTGAACTGACTCAACATTGAAAGTAAAAGAATGGTCCTCATAGAGGAAAAGCATCGATTGCTATATTTGTGCTAGAGCTTTGATTTTGAAAACATGAAACAATTTTGTCAACGGTAGTAATAAAGCATATGCATCATGTAAATTATATCTTATAAGTTGCAAGCCTCATGCATAGTGTACCAATAGTGCCCGCACCTTGTCCTAATTAGCTTGGACTACCTGGATTATCACCGCAATACATATGCTTTAACCAAGTTTCACAAAGGGGTACCTCTATGCCGCTTGTACAAAGGTCTAAGGAGAAAGCTCGCATTTGGATTTCTCGCTTTTGATTATTCTCAACTTAGACATCCATACCGGGACAACATAGACAACAGATAATGGACTCCTCTTTTAATGCTTTAAGCATTTGACAACAATTAATTCTTTTCTCATTAGAGATTTGAGGATGTTTGTCCAAAACTGAAACTTCCACCATGAATCATGGCTTTAGTTAGCGGCCCAATGTTCTTCTCTCACAATATGCATGCTCAAACCATTCAACTCGGTGTAGATCGCCCTTACTTCGGACAAGACGAACATGCATAGCAACTCACATGAAATTCAACAATGAGTTGATGGCGTTCCCCGAGTAAACATGGTTATCGCACAACAAGCAACTTAATAAGAGATAAAGTGCATAATTACATATTCAATACCACAATAGTTTTTAAGCTATTTGTCCCATGAGCTATATATTGCAAAGGTGAATGATGGAATTTTAAAGGTAGCACTCAAGCAATTTACTTTGGAATGGCGGGAAAATACCATGTAGTATAGGTAGGTATGGTGGACACAAATGGCATAGTGGTTGGCTCAAGTATTTTGGATGCATGAGAAGTATTCCCTCTCGATACAAGGTTTAGGCTAGCAAGGCTTATTTGAAACAAACACAAGGATGAACCGGTGCAGCAAAACTCACATAAAAGACATATTGAAAACATTATAAGACTCTACACCGTCTTCCTTGTTGTTCAAAACTCAATACTAGAAATTATCTAGACTTTAGAGAAACCAAATATGCAAACCAAATTTTAGCATGCTCTATGTATTCTTCACTAATAGGTGCAAAGTATATGATGCAAGAGCTTAAACATGAGCACAACAATTGCCAAGTATCACATTACCCAAGACATTTATAGCAATTACTACATGTATCATTTTCCAATTCCAACCATATAACAATTTAACGAAGAGGAAACTTCGCCATGAATATTATGAGCTAAGAACACATGTGTTCATATGAACCAGCGGAGCGTGTCTCTCTCCCACACAAGCATGATGTAATCCAATTTATTCAAACAAAAACAAAAACAAAAGCACACAGACGCTCCAAGTAAAGCACATAAGATGTGATTGAATAAAAATATAGTTTCAAGAGAAGGAACCTGATAATTTGTCGATGAAGAAGGGGATGCCTTGGGCATCCCCAAGCTTAGACGCTTGAGTCTTCTTAGAATATGCAGGGGTGAACCACCGGGGCATCCCCAAGCTTAAAGCTTTCACTCTTCTTGATCATAGTATATCATCCTCCTCTCTTGACCCTTGAAAACTTCCTCCACACCAAACTCGAAACAACTCATTAGAGGGTTAGTGCTCAATAAAAATTAACATGTTCAGAGGTGACACAATCATTCTTAACACTTCTGGACATTGCATAAAGCTACTGGACATTAATGGATCAAAGAAATTCATCCAACATAGCAAAAGAGGCAATGCGAAATAAAAGGCAGAATCTGTCAAAACAGAACAGTCCGTAAAGATGGATTTTATTAGGCCACCAGACTTGCTCAAACGAAAATGCTCAAATTGAATGAAAGTTGCGTACATATCTGAGGATCATGCTCGTAAATTGGCGTAATTTTCTGAGCTACCTACAGGGAGGTGGACCCAGATTCGTGACAGCAAAGAAATCTGGAACTGCGCAGTAATCCAAATCTAGTACTTACTTTTCTATCAACGGCTTAACTTGGCACAACAAAACACAAAACTAAGATAAGGAGAGGTTGCTACAGTAGTAAACAACTTCCAAGACACAAATATAAAACAAAGTACTGTAGCAAAATAACACATGGGTTATCTCCCAAGAAGTTCTTTCTTTTTAGCCATTAAGATGGGCTCAGCAGTTTTAATGATGCACTCGCAAGAAGTAGTAGTTGAAGCAAAAGAGAGCATCAAGAGGCAAATTCAAAACAAATTTAAGTCTAACATGCTTCCTATGCATAGGAATCTTGTAAATAAACAAGTTCATGAAGAGCAAAGTAACAAGCATAGGAAGATAAAACAAGTGTAGCTTCAAAAATTTCAGCACATAGAGAGGTATTTTAGTAACATGAAAATTTCTACAACCATATTTTCCTCTCTCATAATAACTTTCAGTAGCATCATGAGCAAACTCAACAATATAACTATCACATAAAGCATTCTTATCATGAGTCTCATGCATAAAATTATTACTCTCCACATAAGCATAATCAATTTTATTAGTTGTAGTGGGAGCAAATTCAACAAAGTAGCTATCATTATTGTTCTCATCAAGTGTAGGAGGCATAGTATAATCACAACAAAATTTACTCTCCATAGTAGGTGGCGCCAAAAGACCACTATTATAATCATCACAAATAGGAGGCAAAGTATCATCAAAGAAAATTTTCTCCTCAATGCTTGGGGGACTAAAAATATCATGAAAACCAGCTTCCCCAAGCTTAGAACTTTCTATATCATTATCAACAATGGTGTTCAAAGCGTTCATACTAATATTACTACCAAGCATGCAAATAAGATTTCATAGGTTTTTTAATTTTCGCATCAAACAATCCATGTTTTAAATCAGGAAATAGAATAAGAAGCTCACTCTTATACATTATGCCAAACTAGTGTAAACAAGAAACAACAAGATGCAATTGCAGGATCTAAAGGAAATAGCTTTGAGCACACACACAACGGCGCCAGAAAAATACTTTACCTGGGACCGTAGTATGAGTGCCTTTTTACCTTTCCTCCCCGGCAACGGCGCCAGAAAATAGCTTGATGTCTACGGGAGCTTCTATTCTTCTAGACAGTGTTGGGCCTCCAAGAGCAGAGGTTTGTAGAACAGCAGCAAGTTTCCCTTAAGTGGATACCCAAGGTTTATCGAACTCAGGGAGGAAGAGGTCAAAGATATCCCTCTCATGCAACCCTGCAACCACAAGGCAAGAAGTCTCTTGTGTCCCCAACACACCTAATAGGTGCACTAGTTCGGCGAAGAGATAGTGAAATACAGGTGGTATAAATAAGTATGAGCAGTAGCAACGGTGCCAGAAAAGTGCTTGCTGGCGTGTAGTTGATGGTGGTAGTATTGCGGCAGTAGTAACACAGTAAAAAAGTAAACAAGCAGTAGTAACTCAGCAGTATTTAGGAACAAGGCCTAGGGATTACACTTTCACTAGTGGACACTCTCAACATTGATCACATAACAGAATAGATAAATGCATACTCTACACTTTTGTTGGATGATGAACACATTGCGTAGGATTACACGAACCCTCAATGCCGGAGTTAACAAGCTCCACAATAATGCTCATATTTTAGTAACCTTTAGTGTAAGATAGATCAACGAGACTAAACCAAGTACTAGCATAGCATGCACACTCGTCACCTTCATGCATATGTAGGAGGAATAGATCACATCAATATATCATAGCAATAGTTAACTTCATAATCTACAAGAGATCATAATCATAGCATAAACCAAGTACTAACACGGTGCACACACTGTCACCTTTGCACACGTGCAGGAGGAATAAAACTACTTTAATAACACATCACTAGAGTAGCACATAGATAAATTGTGATACAAACACATTGCAATCATAAAGAGATATAAATAAGCACCTCACTATGCTCTTCAACGGTGAATAAGTATTCTGTGAAATATGGCCTAAGAGACCCACACGGTGCACACACTCTGTCACCTTTACACACGTGGGACGAGGAGTCTCCGGAGATCACATAAGTAAAACTCACTTGACTAGCATAATGACATCTAGATTACAAGCATCATCATATGAATCTCAATCATGTAAGGCAGCTCATGAGATTATTGTATTGAAGCACATAGGAGAGAGATGAACCACATAGCTACCGGTACAGCCCCGAGCCTCGATGGAGAACTACTCCCTCCTCATGGGAGCAGCAGCGGTGATGAAGATGGCAGTGGAGATGGCAGCGGTGTCGATGGAGAAGCCTTCCGGGGGCACTTCCCCGCTCCGGCAGGTGCCGGAACGGAGACTCCTGTCCCCCGGATCTTGGCTTCGCGATGGCGGCGGCTCCGGAAGGTTTCGTGGTTTTCGTCGAACGCCTCGGGGTTTTCGCGACGGAGGCTTTAAATAGGCGAAGAGGCGGCGCGGAGAGGGCTAACAGGGGGCCACACCATAGGCGGCGCGGCCCCCCTCCGGCCGCGCCGGCCTAGGGTTTGGTGGCCCTGTGGCCCCCTCCGACCTCTCGGTGTGTTCTGGATGCTTCCGGGGATTCTAAGATCTTTGGCGTTGATTTCGTCCGATTCCGAGAATATTTCGTTACTAGGATTTACGAAACCAAAAACAGTAGAAAACGAGAACCGGCACTTCGGCATCTTGTTAATAGGTTAGTTCCAGAAAATGCACGAATATGACATAAAGTGTGCATATAACATGTAGATAACATCAATAATGTGGCATGGAACACAAGAAATTATCGATACGTTGGAGACGTATCAGTATCACATTATCCAAGACATTTTACCAATTACTACATGTAGCATTTTCCGTTTCCAACCATATAACAATGAACGAAGCAGTTTCAACCTTCGCCATGAACATTAAAAGCTAAGAACATATGTGTTCATACGAACCAGCGGAGCATGTCTCTCTCCCACACAATGAATGCTAGGATCCATTTTATTCAAACAAAAACAAAAACAAAAACAAACCGACGCTCCAAGCAAAGCACATAAGATGTGATGGAATAAAAATATAGTTTCAAGAGAAGAAACTTGATAAGTTGTCGATGAAGAAGGGGATGCCTTGGGCATCCCCAAGCTTAGACGCTTGAGTCTTCTTGAAATATGCAGGGATGAACCACCGGGGCATCCCCAAGCTTAGACTTTTCACTCTTCTTGATCATAGTATATCATCCTCCTCTCTTGACCCTTGAAAACTTCCTCCACACCAAACTCGAAACAAACTCATTAGAGGGTTAGTGCATAATCAAAAATTCAAATGTTCAGAGGTGACACAATCATTCTTAACACTTCGGACATTGCACAAAGCTACTGGAAGTCAATGGAACAAAGAAATCCATCCAACACAGCAAAAGAGGCAATGCGAAATAAAAGGCAGAATCTGTCAAAACAGAACAGTCCGTAAAGACGAATTTTAAAGTGGCACCAGACTTGCTCAAATGAAAATGCCCAAATTGAATGAAAGTTGCTTACATATCTGAGGATCACTCACGTAAATTGGCATAATTTTCTTAGTTACCTACAGAGAATTAGGCCCAGATTTGTGACAGCAAGAAATCTGTTTCTGCGCAGTAATCCAAATCTAGTATGAACCTTACTATCAAAGACTTTACTTGGCACAACAATGCAATAAAATTAAGATAAGGAGAGGTTGCTACAGTAGTAACAACTTCCAAGACACAAATACAGAATAAAAGTACTCGTAACAAAATAAACACATGGGTTATCTCCCAAGAAGTTCTTTCTTTATAGCCATTAAGATGGGCTCAGTCAGTTTTAATGATGCACTCGCAAGAAATAGTAGTTGAAGCAAAAGAGAGCATCAAGAGGCAAATTCAAAACAAATTTAAGTCTAACATGCTTCCTATGCATAGGAGTTTTGTAAATAAACAAGTTCATGAAGAGCAAAGTAACAAGCATAGGAAGATAAAACCAGTGTAACTTCAAAAATTTCAGCATATAGAGAGGTGTTTTAGTAACATGAAAATTTCTACAACCATATTTTCCTCTCTCATAATAGTTTTCAGTAGCATCATGAACAAACTCAACAATATAAGTATCACATAAAGCATTCTTATTCACATGCATAAAAGTATCATTACTCTCCACATAAGCATAATCAATTTTATTAGTTGTAGTGGGAGCAAATTCAACAAAGTAGCTATCATTATTATTCTCATCATCAAATATAGGAGGCATATTGTAATCATAATCAAATTTATCCTCCATAACAGAGCGGTACTAAAAGACTACTATCATTATAATCATCATAAATAGGAGGCAAAGTATCATCAAAGTAAATTTTCTCCTCAATGCTTGGGGGACTAAAAATATCATGCTCATCAAAGCCAGCTTCCCCAAGCTTAAAATTTTCCATATCATTAGCAACAATGGTGTTCAAAGCGTTCATACTAATATGTTCCATAGGTTTTTTAATTTTCGCATCAAACCATCCATGTCTTAAATCAGGAAATAGAATAAGAAGCTCATTGTTGTCCATTATGCCAAACCAGGTGTAAACAAGAAACAAAAAGATGCAATTGCAGGATCTAAAGGAAATAGCTTCGAGCACATACACAACGGCAACGAGAAAAGTATTTTACACGGGACCGGAGTATGAGTGCCTTTTACCTTTCCTCCCCGGCAACGGCGCCGAGAAAAGTGCTTGATGTCTACGGGTGCTTCTATTCTTGTAGACAAGTGTTGGGCCTCCAAGAGCAGAGGTTTGTAGAACAGCGAGCAAGTTTCCCTTAAGTGGATCACCCAAGGTTTATCGAACTCGGGGAGGAAGAGGTCAAAGATATCCCTCTCATGCAACCCCGCAACCACAAAGCAAGAAGTCTCTTGTGTCCCCAACACACCTAATAGGTGCACTAGTTCGGCGAAGAGATAGTGAAATACAAGTGGTATGAATGAATATGAGCAGTAGTAACGGCGCCAGAAAAGTGCTTGCTGGCGTGCAGTTGATGGTAGTAGTATTGCAGGAAGTAAAGATGCGAGTAAAACAGTAAACAAGCAGCGATAGCGATATTTAGGAACAAGGCCTAGGATCATACTTTCACTAGTGGACACTCTCAACATTGATCACATAACGGAATAAATAAATAGATGCTAGACTCTACACCCTCTTGTTGGATGATGAACACCACTAACCGTGTAGGATTACACGAACCCTCAATGCCGGAGTTAACAAGCTCCACAATATTCAATGTTCATATTTAAATAACCTTAGAGTGCATAACAGATCAACATAACCAAACCAAGTACTAACATAGCATGCACACTCGTCACCTTCACACTACGAAAGGAGGAATAGATCACATCAATACTATCATAGCAATAGTTAACTTCATAATCTACAAGAGATCACAATCATAGCCTACGCCAAGTACTACACGATGCACACACTGTCACCATTACACCGTGCGGGAGGAATAAACTACTTTAATAACATCACTAGAGTAGCACACGGATAAATTGTGATACAAAACACATTGCAATCATAAAGAGATATAAATAAGCACTTCACTATGCTACTCCGAATTACTCTACGGCAAGATAACGAACACTAATTCATCATGTAGGCAAACCTTAAAGATGCATTCCCAAGTACTAATGAACACCCCACGCTTGTCACTTTGAGCATTCACAGGAGGTACTAACACACCACAATTTCATAGAGACATCCAACTCAAATCATAACTCGGTGAATAAGTATTCCGTGAAATATAGCCTAAGAGACCCACACGGTGCACACACTGTCACCTTTACACACGTGGGACAAGGAGTCTCCGGAGATCACATAAGTAAAATCCACTTGACTAGCACAATGACATCTAGATTACAAGCATCATCATATGAATCTCAATCATGTAAGGCAGCTCATGAGATTATTGTATTGAAGTACATAGGAGAGAGATGAACCACATAGCCACCGGTACAACCCCGAGCCTCGATGGAGAACTACTCCCTCCTCATGGGAGACAGCAGCGTTGATGAAGATGGCGGTGGTGTTGATGGAGAAGCCTTCCGGGGCACTTCCCCGTCCCGGCGGCGTGCCGGAACAGAGACTCCTGTCCCCCAGATCTTGGCTTCGCGATGGCGGCGGCTCTGGAAGGTTTTCTCTGGTTTCATCGAACGTGGTAGGGTTTTCGGGACGGAGACCTTAAGTAGGCAGAAGGGCAGCCTCGGAGGGGGCCTGGTGGGCCCACACACTAGGGGGGCGCGGCCCCCCCTCTGGCCGCGCCAGGGTGTTGTGTGGGGGCCCCAGGGCTCCCCTCTGGCGGCTCTCGGGTGTTCTGGAAGCTTTGTCCAATTATAAGACTCTGGGCGTTGATTTCGTCCGATTCCGAGAATATTTCCTTACTAGGATTTCTGAAACCAAAAACAGCGAGAAAACGACGAGCGGCCCTTCGGCATCTCGTCAATAGGTTAGTTCCGGAAAACGCATAATAATGACATAAAGTATGCATAAAACATCTAGATATCATCAATAATATGGCATGGAACATAAGAAATTATCGATACGTCGGAGACGTATCAGACTCCTAGATAAAGTCAAGACCTTTCCAATCCCATTTTCATTAGTGGTATAATTAATATTATCAAGTAACATAGGACCATCATCTAGAGCTTTATCATAAATATTTGCTAAGCAAAACTCTTTAGTACCATGCATTTCGATATCAGGCACAAACAAAGCATTATCATAAGATTTATCAAAATAGCATGGATTATCATAGATAACAGTAGCATAATTATTCTCACAAGTTTTAATCATAGGGAATATTTCAAGAGAATCCACAGGAACATAACATTCATCCTCCTTTGGTAAGCATGGAGGACAATCAAATAGTGTAAGAGATAAAGAGTTACTCTCATTAGAAGGTTGGCATGGGTAGCTAATCCATTCTTCCTCCTTTTGTTCATCACTCTCCTCCTCTTTTTCATCCAATGAGCTTTCGGGTTCATCAATTTCCTCCTCTTTTTCATCCAATGAGCTTTCGAGGTTCATCAATTTCTTCTTTCACAGGTTCCCGCAAATTGTGAGTGCATTCTTGTGCATTAATGAGTCTCTCTTTATAATCAATGATATAAGGATTATCACCGTAACTTTCTATGCAAAAATTAAGGATAGAAGAGACATAATCTTTAAGGTCCTTACAAACAACACAAGTTTCATAATTTTTAGACATGAAGGATTCGATCTCAGAAGCTTCCATAAATAAGACAAATTGTTCTACCTCTTCGAACCCAAAATGAATATAGTTATTCCAATTATAGTTCTTAATTAAAACTTCTGCACTAAAGACACATTGGAATTTCAGATGTTTAGTATCCTGTTTAGAGCAACAGTTTATATCATGGCGTTTAAGCAAGATTTCAGCAATTGTATTCAATTTTTCTATCACAGCACTCATGAATTTACCCGTTCTTGATTCTCTATAATTCATATATATTTCAATAAGCTCCAAATAGGTTGTGGGTTCTCCCATAACAACAGTTTTTAATTTTTCGGTTTTTCAAATTTTTATGGATTTTCAGGTATATAAGAAAAATAAAACAAGACAAAAAGAAACTAGACAAAAGTAAACTAAGCAAAATAATACTAGACAGAAATAAACTAAGCACAAATAAGCTAGACAAAAGTAAACTAAGCAAAACAAAACAAAATAAAAACAGAGAGAGAGAGGTAGAGTGTACTCCCCAGGTGAACTTATGAGTAGAGCTATGCCTCCCCGGCAACGACGCCAGAAAATAGTCTTGATAACCCACAAGTATAGGGGATCGCAACAGTCTTCGAGGGAAGTAAAACCCAAATTTATTGATTCGACACAAGGGGAAGCAAAGAATACTTATAAGCCTTAACAACTGAGTTGTCAATTCAGCTGCACCTGGAAAAGCACTAGTAACAGGGGTGATGTGAAAGCAGCAGTAATATGAGAACAATAGTAACAGTAACACAGACAGCGATAATAGATAACACGGAGGCAATGGCACCGTGAAAATAGTTGATACTACTTCCAATGACATATAGAACGAGTATATGATGATAAGAGATGGACCGGGGTTCCCAGCTATCTACACTAGTGGTAATTCTCAAATAACAAGTGACAAGTGTTGGGTGAACAAATTACAGTTGGGCAATTGATAGGATTGAAATAGCATTAAGACAGAACATCAAGATTATTAATCATGTAGGCATGCTTTCCATATATAGTCATACGTGCTCGCAATGAGAAACTTGTATAACATCGTTTGTCCTACCAGCTGGTGGCAGCCGGGCCTCTAGGGAATCTACTGGAAATTAAGGTACTCCTTTTAATAGAGCACCGGAGCAAAGCATTAACACTTAGTGAAAACATGTGATCCTCATACCTACGCCTTCCCCTCCAGTTATCCCGATTGCTCTGTCACTCGGGGCCTCGGGTTCCGGACATAGACATGTGCAAACAACTTGTAGATACAATCTAAGCAATAATTATAGAGCTTAAATCTAAGATCATGCCACTCGTGCACTAGTGACAAGCATTAAACACAAAAAGATTGCAAGCAACAATAACTTCACAAACTTATATAGATAGACTAATCATAATGTAACAATCCATCGGATCCCAACAAACACAACACCGATTACATCGGATGGATCTCAATCATGTAAGGCAGCTCATGAGATCATTGTATTGAAGTACATGGGAGAGAGAGTACCACCTAGCTACAGCTAGAACCCGTAGTCCATGGGGGAACTACTCACGGAGCATGATGGAGGCGGTGGCGTCGATGGAGAAGGCTTCCGGGGGCACTTCCCCGTCCCGGCGGCGTGCCGGAATAGAGACTTCTGTCCCCCGAAACGGAGTTTCGCGATGGCGGCGACGCCCCTGGAGTCTTTCTGGAGTTTCGTCAATTGGTATCGGGTTTTTAGGTTGCGAGGGATTTTATAGGCGAAGAGGCGGCGCAAGAGGGTGCCTGGGGGGCCCACCCCATAGGGCGGTGCGCCCCCCTCCTAGGCCGCGCCAGCCTATGGTGTGGAGGCCCTGGGCCTCCTCTCCGGCTCCCCTTCGGTGTTCTGGTCCGTCTCGGTGAAATAAGATGTTTGGCTTTTGTTTCGTTGAATTCCGAGAATATTGCCCGAACAGCATTTCTGGAACCAAAAACAGGAGAAAACAGGAACTGGCACTTCGACATCTTGTTAATAGGTTAGTCCCGGAAAATGCATAAAAACATTATAAAGTGTGAGCAAAACATGTAGGTATTGTCATAAAACTAGCATGGAACATCAGAAATTATAGATACGTTGGAGACGTATCACCAAGCTTCTTTAAAACTCTCCTCATCCCCTTGTTTAAAAGTAAATATCAATTCCTCAGGTGACAAAGTAACAAGTACAGGACTAGACATGATAACAAAATAAATTAAATGCAAGTAACTAATTTGTTTGTGTTTTTGATATAAAGAAAGCAAACAAGACAGAAAATAAAATAAAGCAAGACAATAAACAAAGTAAAGAGATTGGGTGTGACAGACTCCCCTTGCAGCGTGTCTTGATCTCCCCGGCAACGGCGCCAGAAAAGTAGCTGCTGGCGTCTAGGGAGTTAGAAATCCCTGGAGTGTAACAACGCCAGAAAAGTAGCTGCTTGTGACGGTAAAGCACACGTCCGTTGGGAACCCCAAGAGGAAGGTATGATGAGCACAGCAGCGAGTTTTCCCTCAGTAAGAAACCAAGGATATCGAACCAGTAGGAGATGAAGGCCACGTGAAGGTTATTGGTGAAGGAGTGTAGTGCGGCGCAACACCAGTGATTCCGGCGCCAACGTGGAACCTGCACAACACAATCAAACTACTTTGCCCCAACTTAACAGAGTGAGGTTGTCAATCTCACCAGCTTGCTGAAAACAAAGGATTAAACTTATGGTGTGGAGAATTATGTTTGCTTGCGTAAAACAAAAGAGAACAATGATTGCGATAGGTTGTATTTCAGATGTAAAAGAATGGACCGGGGTCCACAGTTCACTAGTGGTGTCTCTCCAATAAGATAAATAGCATGTTGGGTGAACAAATTACAGTTGGGAAATTGACAAATAGAGAAGCATATACATATCATGATGACTACTATGAGATTTACTTAGGGCATTACGACAAAGAACATAGACAGCCATCCAGCATGCATCTATGCCTAAAAAGTCCACCTTCGGGTTAGCATCCGCACCCCTTCCGGTATTAAGTTGCAAACAACAGACAATTGCATTAAGTACTGTGCGTAATGTAAACAATACAAATATCCTTAGACAAAGCATTGATGTTTTATCCCTAGTGGCAACAACATATCCACAACCTTAGGGGTTGTTGTCACTCCCCCAGATTCAATGGAAACATGAACCCACTATCTAGCATAAATACTCCCTCTTGGAGTCACAAGTATCAACTTGGCCAGAGCCTCTACTAGCAACGGAGAGCATGCAAGAACATAAATAACATATATGATAGATCAATAATCAACTTGACATAGTATTCCATATTCATCGGATCCCAACAAACACAACATGTAGCATTACAAATAGATGATCTTGATCATGATAGGCAGCTCACAAGATCTAAACATGATAGCACAAGAGGAGAAGACAACCATCTAGCTACTGCTATGGAGGAACTACTCACGCATCAGTCCGGAGGCGGGCATGGTGATGTAGAGCCCTCCGGTGATGATTCCCCTCTCCGGCAAGGTGCCGGAGGCGATCTTCTGAACCCCCCGAGGTAGGGTTGACGGTGGCGGCGTCTCTGGAACTATTCTCGTATCGTGGCTCTCGGTGATAGGGTTTTCGCGTCGGGAGGATTATATAGGCGAAGGGGCAGAGTCGGGGGATGCCCGAGGGGCCCACCCCATATGGCGGCGCGGCCAGGGGAGGGGCTGCGCCCCCCTATGGTGTGGCCGCCTCGTGGCTCCTCTTCGACTCTCCTTCGGACTTCTGGAACCTTCCGTGGAAAATAAGGCCGTGGGCTTTTATTTCGTCCAATTCCGAGAATATCCGTAAACTAACTTTTCTGAAATCAAAAACAGCAGAAAACAGGAACTGACACTGCGGCATCTTGTTAATAGGTTAGTCTCGGAAAATGCATAAAAACATCATAAAGTATGACTAAAACATGTTGGTATTGTCATAAAACTAGCATGGAACATAAGAAATTATAGATACGTTGGAGACGTATCACTAAGCCATGGTAAAGCCAATGACAACATCACCCTGAACCCCTAGGGTTAGAGGGGCATGCGCAAGGTCGGGGACATAATTGAAAAACGGATCGACGAGGACAGAATTGAAGGGTGTCGATAAAGGCGTCAATGGATTGTGACCCATGGTAGCAGAGATGGCGGATCTGGACGGATTAGGTAGTCAAAGATGGAGGCGGTACAGTCAGTGGCGGAGACAGGCCCCAGGCTACACCAGCCTCGGCCCGGGGCGTGAGCGAGGAACCCAAGCTTCACTGTAGCAAAAATCGCACTGTAGCATTACTGTAGCGCACTGTAGTTTGAAGATGGCCTGGGGCGTCGTCATATCCTGGCTTCGCTACTGGGCACGGTCGCCAGCGTTGTTTCATGATAAAGGAGAGAGATAGAGTGAGGAGAAGTGAGGGGGTGGCTCATTTGATCGACCAAAGATCATAATTCATTTTAATGAAATAAATCCATGAAATTCCCAAAAATGGTTTAAAAATTCATTTTTCACTCAAATAAATTAATGAAAAATACCTACCCCCCCTAAAAATTATTCAAATAAAATGATATTATAAAATAGAAGATATTGATTTTTAATTTAAAAAGCATTATTTAGTTCAATTATTGGAAAAATAAAACTTTTTCTCCAAAAAGGATTTATATTTCAAATAAAAACAAGGATAAGTTTTAAAATATTAAAGGTATTATTTCAGTTCATAATTCAAATGAAAAGATAACATAATCCATTTAATAAAATAAACCATATTTAAATGAATTAACCATTTCAGAAATAATTATTTAAACCAAGAATGGTACTCCCTCCATTAATAGATATAAGGTGTATAGTTTTCGGTACGGAAATTAAGATATATATGTGGAGAGAAAACTACACAATGTTTTGGCGGAATTGATCCTAGACAATTGACATGATAAAATAGAGGAGTTTCCAAAAGATAAGGAAACACAAGCAAATACCTTAAAAAAATATCCACAAAGGTTGTCCAACACAATATACCTTATATTTTGGAGACTTTTCTAAAAAACACTATACACCTTATATCTAGGAACGGATGGCGTGTTAAATATTACAAACTAATCGCAAATTCCAAAAAGGGGTGAAACACACAAAGAAACTCAATGTATCATTACTATGCATAATAGCACCATTCGGATCTTTAAGAACTGAGGTCCCAGGTCCAGTCGAAACATTGCATTGCAATACATGGTAGTTTCCAAGAAAGTTCAACGCTTGCTCATGTCTTTTATTATTTCATACGTATCAATTACTTGCGAAGGATTATACTTATCATTTCTGCACTAAAAAGCAAAACACTATTTTCCTCAATTTAGAACTTGATCTTATGGAGGACAATGGAACCATGGTTTGTGTTGATGATGGAGGTTCCGTTGCAAGTGAGTATATGCTCATTTAGGAGACTAGGACTAATAACAACTGTGTCAAGTGATTCTGGAGCCATATGTATGCGTTAAACATAAGATCTTTAATTTGACGAGGAAGTCAAATGTACCTTTTTTTACTTTCGCATATGAACTGATGCTTATTTTCCAGATTGTGGGTACTCCTAGTTGCACAGTAGGTTGAGAGTATGTAAGCTCTCCGGTCCCAGGTGGACGATATGTGCAATAGAGTCTATGATGGATTGTATTAATGATTGATGGTCAAGCACCCAAGATTGGTAAATGATTGAGGGTGTGGTAATAAAAAAGGGTGAGTATGCGGGATCGCGGAGAAGAATAGTGATTGGTTTGGATCTTATACTGGGCCTCACACCCCAAAAAAGTATGGACGGGAAAGTACGTCCAGATGGTAACAAATATTTTGTTGACATAAGGAGTTTCCTCTCGATTTCCATTAATAGAAAATAGGATGGTAACAAAGATAAGAATATCTTATTAGAAAAGTAGCACACCTCTACAAAGTGTATTGAATTGTGGTTTGTCACTCCTTGTTTCGGTAAGGAACTATGAACGAGGCAGGAAAGGGGCTCCATGAAGTTCCGTCAACCTGTGAAAACTCACGGCCATGGGTTTTCAAAATAAATCAATATTTTAAAGAAATATTTGCGAAACATGCATGGCCTGGGATTTCCCAATGAATTGCCCTAACTAGTGCATCAAACACCTTTTTCTTTAAGTTGAGCTTATTGAGTGCGCTCGTACTCACCCCTTTACTTCTAAAACTGTTGCTAGATTGTGATACAACGAAGGAGACTACATGGACGCCGTGTACGAGGATCCTTTTCTTTCTGTAGGATTTGAATGAGTAGACTATGACATCGTCTATGGAATTGAGGAGGTTCGAGACTAAGCAATAGATAGTCTCGAGTCGTAGTAGCTAAGTCCAGCAGCCTAGAACTTTACTTAAGAGCAAGTACAATAAGGCTTTAGTCAGCAGATTATAAGAACTTAAATATTATATTAGTTGGAGTAGAGAGAAGAGGAGAGAGAATGTAAGTGGGCTCTAATGCAAGAGTCAACTCTAGCACGTGCTCTAGACACTATGTGAGAGTGAAATGTGAGCCATATATTGATCAAGTAATAATTTATATAGCTAGCTATTATACTTATTGGCTACAAATTAACTATAGATGACATGTCATCTTTCTTATAGCCATCAACATGATGTACTATTAAACTTGCTCTAAATAAGTTGATGAGCTCTTAGAATGTTTAGTTCATTACTTTCGCTAGTTGTTAAGTTGTTTCGAGTAGAGTTTGAGTATGAGTGCTATCCTCAGTGGGCCGATGAGGATATAGAAGAGTTTATACACATTTGGCTTATAATAATAAGTGTTTAATGATTAGACGCGTAATGTTTTTGTTGTGCCACTTCAAGGGTTGTAATATTTGTGAAAAGATATAAACATGTATAACACAAAATATATACTACTCCGTATTAGAATCGTTATAAAGTATACTTTTATATTTATGTGCATTTGGTATTATGGATGTTAACTTTTTCTTCTTCTATATTATTGATCAAATTTAACGAAGTTTGACTCTGAATAAACCCAAAACGCAGAGGGAGTATATGCATTCTATATTGTAAATATTAATGTTTGCCTGAATTTGCTTTCAAATCATACGTTTTTTTGTGACTGAGGGAGCTGTCGTTATCTTTCATTCCTCACACGAATTTGCTTTCAAATACATCTTGGGAAGCACGGAATCACATGTTGGCGTCCGTACTATACTAGTACTCCACTTGCAGTTGCAGAGCAGTACTGGCAGACTGCGTGGCGGCAATAGAGCAGAAGCTAAACCAACCAGGCGCGGAGAGCAAAAGCGGCCAGGAATTCCGTACACCACCTGACCGAAACGCCCCTCCGAAGCCTACCAGTCTCGCGAGAAGCGTCGCCCCGGAAACTTCCGTTTCCTCCTTTCTTTTCTCCGTCTCTCGCGCGCCTAGCGGACACGCGGCGAGGCACAGCTGATTAGACGAGTGATCGCGAGTGAGCCGGTAATTGCTGCTTGATCCGCACGCGTCGTGGTCGTGACTTGACTTGGTGTCATTTGCTGGACGACCGAACGGCTGATTGGTTGGGCCACGCCTCAATCGGCAAGCTAATCTTTGTCTTTTTTTCGATGGAATCTGTGAGCTACTGGATTGTTGTTTTTTAGTCCCGCCGTTTCTATTTTGTGACGAAGTTAAGCAGGTGAGCTCCGTGTAACCGGGCGGTTTTTGTTAGAAAACGAAACCCTAAGGTTATAACACGGGTGTGCACTTGATGCTACCGCTTTATTGTATTGTAAGCTCGATTTAGTTAAAATGTAGGCTAACATATATCTAAATTCATTGAATCCAAGACAAGTATTTAGAACTGGAGAGAGTATTGTCTTTCTTGTCTTCGTGTAGTTCTCTCCTTGGTACAATTATATTGTGGGTCCTGAGCTTTGGATATCCATTATCCAATGGCTAAGATCATTGTACTACCTCTGTCCATAAATAGATGTCTTAGATTTATCAAATTTTAAATGTATATAGACACTATTTAGTGTATAGATTCATCCAAATTTAGATAAATAAAAGACATCTATTTATGTACGGAGGGAGTACCAATTATTCTTATATAGAGAATGCATGCAAGAACTGATTATGTCATAGTGTTTCGTCCCTTCTAGCGGTTCTGTCCTTTCTCTCGCTGTTGTAGTGGCCACTTAGGGTTGCGGCGGTTCAAGCTCATTCTTTCTCTTTCACCTGTACTTATAGATGCAGTGGTGGGCAAATATTAGGGCATCCTTTGCCCACTTTAGTGCAAAGAATGAATTAAAATGATGACACATCTAAAAAGAAGTTAGTTTAATTTTAACCAAAGAGGGTAGATGGTACCTTAATCTCGGCCCACTTGCATCACTACCCGTTCTCTCGCTCACTCGCCACAGATTTTGGTATATAATTGTCGGTGCACCCCTCCCCCTTCGTCTTCACCCGTCATATTCCCTTGTTCTTATGTAAGCTAGATCCGATCTAGGGTTTTGCAATGTTGTGTGTCTTTCATTGTTCCCAGTATTAATATCTATTTTGGTTGATACCCAAATCCCACCACCATATACCCCGTATTGCTAGGGTTCATGATATTTATACACCAAACCTAGTTTAACTCAATGCATTTGGTCCTTAACGATATGAAGAACATTGAAAGTTTGATAAAGAAACTAAATTTGCCGGAGGCAAAGCATGAATGAGTAAAGATAGGCTGGAAGGGAAACAATAAACATCAGGTAGTGCAACCACCAACTCTAGGGAAGCTGATGTCATAGATAGAGGTCACCCCTTGTAGATGTGTTCGCAAAATACGTGGTCAAGGTCTCGTGCCCCTTGAAAGGTTTTGCCACGTGGTCAGGACTTTTAGTGGAGTGACCTCCACCGGGCCACTCGGTAGCATAATACGCTGCAATCAATAGGTGAGTATATTCAAAGGTTGAAAGTGTCCTATATATAAAATCAAAACCCCACAAATCAACAAGTTCTATGGCCATAAAACAATTCATATGCATTTAATGGCAATTATCAATAGTTATGTGGCCAATAAAAGCCAAATTGTAATACCTTACTCGTAGTTCTTTGTCAAGTGTAATGCCTTCTATAAGCATGACAATGCCACTTTGTCAAAATAGGCTTATGTTGTAGACGACTTCTAATAATGCCATCAACTCATTTTTTGTACAAGAAATGATCATCCCAAAAGTATTTCCTCATATCATAGAAAACTTTTTTCTTTTGTTCATAAATAAAATGAGGAGGGACTTAAATATCTTATAGATAAGAAAGAGGCTAAGCCCGTGCAAGAGATGATAGCTAAAAAATTGTTTTCGGTAGTAGCATAATTTGTCTGAGCTACATCAAGTATTTTTCTAGCATAATAAATAAATTTTAATTTCTTGTTAACTCAATGACAAACAACAAAACTTATTGCATAATCACTAGCATCGAGTTAGGGGCTTAAATAGTTTTTACCGAGCAACCGATAGGAGAGCTTTACCTTTCTATGTAGAAGAGGGAAATATACAAAAAAGTTATTTTTGTTAAAGAAGCTAAGATATTAGAGACAATTATGAAAAGAAGTAACATATACAGAGAAATCATTCATAAACACCTCCATAATCTTTTCACGATAATTGATAAATATAGCATTCATCTGCTTTTTTGAAAAGGTAGAAGGTGTATCACATAAACCAAAATACATTCTTATATATGCCAAAGAACCAAAATGATTGTAAAAGTTGTTTTGTCCTGATCATCCTGCTGAATAGGAAATTGAGAGAATTATGAATACCCATCCACAAAGGAAAAATGTGAATGTTAGACAATGTTTTTAGTACTTGAGCAAGGTAAAGGCTACTCATGCAACAAGTGCAGTTGCTATCACGGATGGATATAATTACTTGGAGATGTATAACATGAGGGATATATCCAGTGTCATCGACATACCGCGATGTCAGTTCATGGGTGCCCATGTAGCTTTCAACGCGGAGAAAAACTGGAGAGCGCACACTGAGCCAAAATGTCGGTTCTTTGCGGAACGGTTGACAACCTTGCTTTGCATCATTGCATGGTTGGCCCCATGACAACCTTGTTTGTGTGGTTGGACTCATGGCCCATTTTGCAAGGTATGTTTCATCCACCTGTAGACGAGGGAACACCTCCGCCACGAGTATGTTCTTAGTCAAGGTTCAAGATTATGTGCTTGCATCTTGCAACCTTCTAGTGACGATCGCGGCCACAATGGGTGACATAGGCATCCCCAATGGGCCTGCCGAAGATGGTACCCAGGGTTTACTGAAGGCCCATGAAGTCGAAGAATATGAAGATCGGAAGCCCAATTAGTTGTTAAGGAAAGATAGAAGTTGTAAAGAGATTTGTAACTTTACGGGTTGAACTCAGAGAGTCTCCCGGAATCTATAAACTTGTGTAATACGAAACCCTCGGCTCCGCCTCCTATATAAGGGGGAGTCGAGGGACAAAGAGAGGATCGAATCATTGTTCACTCAACCCTAGTTTTCATAAGCAGTCGAGTACTTTTCCGGCTGAAACCCTCGAGATCTACTTGCCCTCTACTTCCAGCAAAACCCTAGTCTACAACTTGTAGGCATTGACAAGTCGATACCTTGTCAATTGGCGCCGTCTGTGGGAATTAGAGGCGACAAGGAGCTGATCTCGATGGCACATTCAAGATCGTCGACTTCTTCGGTAGCAAGCAACGTGATGGATAGAGGTAAACGGATCGAAACTGATCTAGTCGATTTTATTCCTCACCCGCCCTCCCGTTTGGATGCATATGCGTATATGGAGGAGCCTATGGAGATGACGTTCGGAAGGTTCCACTTCCGCGTCGAGAAAGAAGGATCGTATCGTCTCGAGGTTCCGATTTCGTCGGGATTATCGGCGGAAGATTCTGATTTTTCGGCATCATCATCATCGTTCAAGATCGACGCCGAGGAAATCTCATCGCCGCGCTTCGACAAATCGTCCACAAGCGGAGAAATTGTCAAGATCCTCGACGACAAGTCCTTCGAGTCGTTTGCGGGCTCCAATATAAGCAGCGACTCAGACAGCGTCGACAGCTATAACTCCGTCGACAGATCTGCCTCTGTTCGGGAGGTCTTCACCGATCTATACGACGGTGTCACCAATCCCAGCAAAAGGACAGCTTCAAAATACCATCAAATCTATGTAGTTGGAGAAGCAAGTCGCGCGGAGGAAACGTCGGAGGCTTTCGATGATGTGGGAAATCCATACGTCGATCCCGCTGATCTCAGGCGAGGTTTAGGCACTAAATATGTCGGGCCTACACCGCGTCTAAGGGTTCAACTCCCACAAGCGGCCTGGGACAGAGCCGCAAGAGCCATGGACGGTACAGAACAAATGAACACAACTGCTACGACGGAAGAGTTACAAGCATATCAATATAGACTCGCCCATGTTGGACGAGAATTAGAAAAGCACACAACTGAGCTTAATAGAAGAAAGGAGGCAGCTTCCGCGTCAAGCCGAAGAGGGGCAGAGCTCAGCAGACAGTCAGGTACTTCGGGAGATAGTCACAGGGCACCCCGAAATAGAGGAAGATCTCGGCTGCAAAATATACCTGAGGCTGACAGGGAGAATTTAATTCAAAACCTCGACATGTCCTTTATGTCGATCGACACGAGGGGGAATATTATTCCCAAACCACCAGAAGATGGATACATGGCGACACAAGCTTTCATCCTAGCATCCAGGCCACCTCCCGGAGATCCAAGAGAGGCGTTGTATAACATGGCCATGGCAGGAGTTGGAGCCATGGGAACGACGTTTGCAAATAAGCCTCCCGAGGGATCTGCAAGGCAAAATAGTCCACGACCTGCTGCAGCGGTGCAAGATCCTGCGAGAGCAAGTGGGGCAAGAGACACAACAACGCAAGCAAGAGTGGATGGAGCACGACAGGAAAGAAGGGAACGTCGGCATTCACCAGAGGTTGATGAAGAAGATATGTGCGGACTCCCGTGCTTTACGAGACGAGTCCGTAGAACTCGAGTTCCATCAGGGTTCAAGCTACCCGATAATTATAAAAAATTCGATGGATCACAAGATCCTGAGGATTGGCTAATTGATTATCTCGAGACAGTAAAGTTAGTGGGCGGAACTAGAGCAACAGCCATGCAGAGCATTCAAGTGCACTTGAGTGGTGCCGCACGATCGTGGATAAAGAAGCTGTCTCCTGGGTCTATCGACAGCTGGGAAAGTTTCGAGGATATATTCGTAAAGAATTTTCGATCCACATGCAAGAAGCCTGCATCATTGGAGCAATTGAGGGCTTGCAGGCAGAAATACGACGAGTCAATGAGAACGTACATTCAAAGGTGGAACATCATTAAAAACTCGGCAGAAAATATATCTGACGAGAGGGCGATCAATGCGTTCGTTGCTGGTATCCGAAGAAGAGACTTTGTAGAGGATTTGGGGAGAACCAATCCAAAGACAATAGCAGCACTCATGGAAATAGCGAATAGGTGGGCGGATGGAGAATATGATGTTCACAACAAACGGCACAGGTCGCCTGAGGAAGATCGCAGCCGAAACTTTCAAAATAGACGACGATTCCCTCGACAGTCCTCAGATTATGACGCTCCCGGCCAAATATCGGCTGGATTTCGAGGAAATAATGGAGGAAACAATCGTGATGATTATCAAAACAGCAGCGAGCAGCGCAACGACCACAAGGACGGCCCCCGTCCAAATAGGCAAAATAATGGTCCAAGGTTCCAGAGGCCGTACATATCTCCCGAAGATATGATGAACGGACCATGTCAAATGCACTTTTATCTCGACAACAATGGAAAGAGGCAGTCAGGATACATGCAGAAAGATTGTCGAACTTTTCATGCGTCGAACAAGTTTGCAGGGCATGTCAACGCACAGGCAGCAAACAGATACCCCCAGGGGCCAAGGAGTGAGGTTCATCTTCCACCTCCTCCCGCGATCACAGACGCAAACCGACACCAGTTACAAATAGCGGCAGCACCACAACCGCCTCCTTATATCGACACCAATGGAGATGCGGTGTCGATGATTCAGAAGGCCAGGCCATCAAATAGAGCTCAAAAAGTAATTTCGCGACAGGTCTTGATGGCAGAGAAGATGCCTCCAACAACGATTGAGTACTTGAATTGGTCGGGACAGGATATTGGCTTTACCATTGCAGATCACCCGCAGCAAGTCCCTCGACCAGGGCAATCAGCTTTGATCTTACCAGCGGTGATCGCAGGGTTTGACGTCTCACGAGTATTTATAGATGGAGGCAGTAGTTTAAACCTTATGTACGCAGATACATTGAGGAAGATGAATATATCCATGGTGAATTTAAACCAACGAATACGCGTTTTCATGGTATCACACCAGACAAACCAAGTTATCCATTGGGGAAGATCAATCTCGACGTTTAGTTTGGAACCCGAGAGAATTACAGGATAGAAAGGTTGGAGTTCGAAGTCGTGGATTTCCCGTCACAGTACCACGCTTTATTGGGACGACTCGCATATGCCAGATTCATGGCAGTACCACACTATACATACATGTTATGGAGGCTCCCTGGACCCAAAGGACCAATTATAGTGAAAGGCAGCTTTGCGGTAGCAGATACTCCCTCCGTTCTGAAATAGTCTACATTCTAGCCCCAATATTTGTTCTGAAATACTCTACATTCTAGCTTTTAGTCAACAACAACACTGAAAACGAGGTGGTTTTACTCTTTTTATTGGATGTTGTTATTTTCAATGTAGCTTGAATTGGTTGTTCAAATATCTAAGTAGTACTAATAAATGCACTACTAATTTGTCTCATTTTTTCTAGAATGTAGACTAAAGCAGAACGGAGGGAGTAAGTGCGACAAGGATTTTCATCGACTGTTAGAAACCTTCGAGATGCAGGCAGAATACATGGCGTCAAAGCTGACAACAGACTACGAAGTGTTGCCAGATGTCGGAAGGCCTCTCAAGGAACCAACCTTTGATACCACCAAGAACTCGAAGGAAGTACAAATACACCCGACAGATCCGAAGAAAACGACAGCTATCGCCACAAACATGGACCTCTCATAGGAAAGCGCGCTCGTCGAGTTCCTCCGTGAGCGCTGGGAAATCTTCGCATGGTGTCCAGCTGACATGCCAGGAGTACCCAGGGAACTTGCCAAGCACCCCCTTAACTTGGATCCATTGGCCAGGCCAATCAGACAACCCTTGCGGCGTTTTTCGGAACCAAACCGCAAAGCTATGCTGTCAGAAATCAATCAACTCAGAGAAGCTGGGTTCATCAAAGAGATACACACAGAAGCCACATGGGTAGCAAACCCAGTGCTGGTCCCGAAGAAAAACACAGAGGTCCTTCGCATGTGCGTTGACTTCACGTGTCTCAATAAACATTGTCCAAAGGATCACTTTCCCCTCCCAAGGATCGATCAAATTATCGACTCCACGGCAGGTTGCGAACGTCTTTCCTCCTTGGATGCATATTCTGGTTACAACCAGATTCGATTAAACGAAGAAGATGAAGTCAAAACAGCTTTCATTACCCCCTATGGCGTGTTCTGCTACAGAACAATGCCCTTCAGGTTGAAAAACGCGGGTGCAACATATCAGCGGATGACGCAAAAATGCCTTGCCGCGCAGATTGGCAAGAATGTTCAGGTATACATCGATGATGTCGTCTTAACAACACAGAAGGGGTCAACTTTGATCGATGACCTCAGGGAAACCTTTGACAACCTTGACAAATTCTGCATCAAGTTAAATCCGACGAAGTGTTCTTTCGGCGTCCCTGCGGGAGAACTTCTCGGGTTCCTGGTGTCAGCAAGAGGAGTCGAGGCTAACCCAGAGAAAATTCAGGCCATCGTGACGATGCGGAAGCCAACAAAGTTAAAGGAGATACAACAGTTAACTGGACGAGTCGCAGCTTTAAGCAGGTTCGTTGCCAGACTAGGAGAAAAGGCGTTGCCGTTTTACGCCTTGATTAAGCAAGGAGAAAAGTTCGAGTGGAACGAAGAAGCAGATAGAGCTTTCGATGATCTCAAGTGCATAATCTGGACACCACCAATACTGGTGGCACCGAAGGAAAAAGAACCTCTTTTGCTATATATCGCGGCCACACCTCAGGTGGTCAGCACAGTGCTTGTGGTTGAGCGCAAAGAACAAGGGAAACTTCATGGAGTACAGAGGCCGGTATATTTCATCATTGAAGTTTTATCTCCTTCAAAACAATGATACCCGCATTATCAGAAGCTGGCATACGGAGTATTTACAACAGCAAGAAAGTTGCGGCACTATTTCTTGGCACACCTGATAATAGTGGTCAATGAGGCGCCTTTGTCCAATATACTGAATAACCCGGAAGCTACGGGTCGTGTCTCCCTTTGGGGAATAGAGCTTTCCCCTCGGGACATCACATATGAAAAAAGAAAAGCAATAAAGTCGCAAATATTACCAGACTTCATCGCAGAGTGGATGGAGCTGCAAAATACGGGACCTCCGGACTTATCGAGAACCTGGACTATGAACTTCGACGGGTCCAAAAGAGTACGAAGCGTTGATACATGGGATGAAGATGGCGAAAGCTTGTGGTGCGACCCGATTAAAAATATTCGTCGACTCCCAACTGGTGGCTCAACAAGTAATGAATCAATGCGACGCAGTCAACGACAGCATGATAGCATGCAAAGAGTTATACAATGAACTGGAGAGGCTTTTCGACGGATGTGAGTGATGACCCACAAGTATAGGGGGTGTATCGTAGTACTTTCGATAAATAAGAGTGTCGAACCCAACGAGTAGCAGAAGGTGTTGACAAGCAGTTTCGATGAGGGATTCACTGTAAATGCTCACAGACAAGTATTCAGGGGTTTTTGATATAGCAGATAAATAAAGTACAAGTAAATAAAATGCGAGAGTAATAGTTGCAGCAAGTGGCCCAATCCTTTTTAGCACAAAGGACAAGCCGGTTTGTTTACTTATAATGACCAAACGTTCTTGAGGACACACGGGAATTTAGTCTAGTGCTTTCGCTTCATATAGCCGATTAATCTTCATTGTTTTGATAAGTGTTGTGTGGGTGAACCTATGCTAATGCACCGCCCTTCCTAGGACTAATACATACTTGTGATTATACCCCTTGCAAGCATCCGCAAATACAAGAAAGTAATTAAGATAAATCTAACCACAACCTTAAACTCGAGATCCCGCTATCCCTCCCGCATCGATATACCAACGGGGGTTCAGGTTGCTCGTCACTCCGGCAACCCCACAATTAGCAAACGAATACAAGATGTATTCCCCTAGGCCCATAAAGGTGAAGTATCATGTAGTCGGCGTTCACATGACACCACTAGAAGAATAACACCACAACTTAAATATCATAACATTGAATATCAATCAATATAGTTCACTACTAACATTTAGACTTCACCCATGTCCTCAAGAACTAAACGAACTACTCACGAGACATCATATGGAACATGATCGGAGGTGATATGATGATGAATAACAATCTGAACATAAACCTTGGTTCAATGGTTTCACTCAATAGCATCAATAACAAGGAGTAATCAATACCGGGAGAGTTTCCCCTATCAAACAATCAAGATTCAACCCTAGATGTTACAGCGGTGGAGATGGCGGTGTCGATGGTGGAGATGATGGTGATGATGATCCCAATGAAGTCCAGCTCGATGACGATGACGATGGCGTCGATTTCCCCCTCCGGGGGGGAATTTCCCCGGTGGATTTCAGCCTGCCGGAGAGCTCTTTTCTCTCCGGTGTTTTCCGCCCCGCGAGGCGGCCGTGTCTCTTCGCGATTATTCCCCGGAGCTTAGGTTTTCGGGCGAAGAAGTACGCAAAGGAGAGGCGGCCGAAGGGGGCTGTGGGCCCCTCCCCACAAGGCGGCGCGGCCGGGCCAGGGCCCGCGCCGGCCTATGGGGGGCCCATAGCGGCCCTCCTCGGTCCCTCCTTTGGCTGGCTTCGTCTTCGGGAAAAATAAGATCTTCGGTGTAATTTCCGTCAATTGTTGATCTCCAGAAATATTGCATTCTGACGGTGCTTTTTCCAGCAGAATCCTGACTCCGGTGAATGATTCTCCAATAATCATGAAACATGCAAAATAGATGAAATAACATAAGTATCATCTCTAAATATGAAATATATCAATGAATAACAAGTAAATTATGATATAAAATGGTGATGCAAAATGGACGTATCAACTCCCCCAAGCTTAGACTTCGCTTGTCCCCAAGCGAAACTGAACTCGGTAAACAAGACCACATGTTTATGGAGTGAAGAGTCGATAAATAAAATACGGACAAGAAGCATCATATTAATTCACACAAGACATTCTAGTGAACAACTTCCCAATATGATTCAACTTGAAACAGGTAAAAGGAAATCACAAATAAAGGTGCATAGGAAATCATAATTGGTGATGGCAAACTTCGTTCTTGGTCAGAGAACATTTAACAGATTGTACTTATTTATCGAGCAGCGCTCTTATATTAAAGCTTATAGCAAAACTTGCATACTCAATCATAATAATCTCCTCATAATCATTGATAACCTTCAAAGCTATATTCATTCGGATAAAACTTGTACTAAACAAGGAAGAATAAAAGGCATGATTAAATATATCACAATATAGATGGTTGGATCACAACAACTCAATTGCTTGCTTAAGATGGAGGGAAATAGGTTTACTGACTCAACATGAAAATAAAAGATAGGCCCTTCGCAGAGGGAAGCAGGGATTAAATCATGTGCTAGAGCTTTTCAAGTTTTGAAATCATATAGAGAGCATAAAAGTAAAGTTTTGAGAGGTGTTTGTTGTTGTCAACGAATGGTAGCGGGTACTCTAACTACCTTATCAACCGGACTTTCAAGAGCGGCTCCCATGAAGGACGTTATCTCTACCAGCAAGGTAGATCATCCCTCTTCTCTTTTGTTTACACATGTATTTTAGTTTCATTATGGATGACACTCCTCCCAACCTTTGCTTTCTCAAGCCATGGCTAACCGAATCCTCGGGGGTGCCTTCCAACATTTCACATACCATGGAGGAGTGTCTATTTGCAAGATTAAGTTGCTTACTGATAGATCAGGGCAAAGCATGTGAAGAGAATTATTAATGAGAGTTAATTAATTGGGGCTGGGAACCCCGTTGCCAGCTCTTTTTGCAAAGTTATTGGATAAGCGGATGAAGCCACTAGTCCATTGTGAAAGTCTGTCAGAAGTAAATGACAAGATCGAAAGATAAACACCACATACTTCCTCATGAGCTATAAAACATTGACACAAATAAGGGATGATAACTTTTGAATTGTTTAAAGGTAGCACATGAAATATTTACTTGGAGTGGCGCAAAATACCACATAGTAGGTAGTTATGGTGGACACTGATGGCATAGGTTTGGTTTAAAGGTTTGGATGCACGAGAAGCATTTCCTCTCAGTACAGGTCTTTGGCTAGTAAGGTTAGTTAGCAAGCATGAGAGTTGAGGGAAACAAACAAATATACATGTGATAGAAAGAATCATGCATCTTACTTGTAAGCACAAATAATTTTAACTTCAGAATACTAAGATCATAGCTAACAAGAAAGAAAGATAATGAAACAACATATCTACATGTATTTCCTCTTTTCTACTTAAACTCAAAGTGTTGTTACTATTGACCAATGCTAAGTTTGCCAAAACCAAATAGATTTAATCAATGCTCCCAAAGTGATACCAATACTAACAACAAGATCAATCACATAATAGAGATTGCAAACTAAGATAAGATGTGCAATATGTAAATGATAAACTTCTCATTAATATTCCATAACGATAACTCACACCAAGGGATACATAGATAACCAACTAAAAGAGAGATACTTCCACACTGCAAACTATCTTATATGATAACTTCCCTACTCATGATATGACACTACTTGATAGTAAAAAGGTAAAAGATAGTGATGATGTGATACCGCGGCACTCCCCCAAGCTTGGAACAAACCAAGGGGATGCCAATACCGATGATGAATTACTCCTTCGGTGATGATGGTGAATCCTTGATAAGCTTCTTAACCAGCTCCTTTAGCTCATCAATCTCGTAAGTGAGGTTGCGGATCAGCTCCGAGTTTTGCTCGACGCGGTTAAGAAGTATGTCAGACGGTGAGTCCCAACTCTTAGAGTTGTTTCCCCACTCTTCAGCTTCAGGCTTCATCCTTCCTGCAGTGTTAGAACGATCTATATCCCAATTGCTAGGCAATACTGCCTTGGGAACCCTTTCAGTTTGACTATTATGAATTAGAATGTCGAAGGGTTTGTAAATGCCTGGAGGAGATGTCCTTGGAGCTAGGTAATGACGTGGGACTCCTCCTCCGGTGCTAATCCATGCGCTCTTCTTGGTATTGAACGGATTTGCCACCACTCCGATGCTTGCGACGGTGGCACGCGGGTATACTCGCGGAACTTCCTCAACTTCTCCTTCATCCTCGCTCTCGACTTGTTCCTTCAAAGGCTCCTTGTCCTTGTTGTTGGAGACCATGGTGCTTCTAGATCAAAAACGGATCCTGGCAGAAAACAGCTCGAAACAAAACACGACGAGAAAGCGATATACGGACCTCCATGGGTCCGGGGTTATAGCAGAAATTTTCACGACAAAAGGAAAGTACCAGGTCGAACCAGAGTCGGAGGGGGACAGCGAGGCGCCGTCACCATAGGGCGGCGCGGCCAGGCTGGGGCCCGCGCCGGCCTATGGGGGCACGCCCTCGTGCGTCTCCTCCTTTCCGTTTTGATCTCGTAATTTTTCATATTTTCCGAAAATAGCAAAAACATTGTTCATAAAGTTAAACGCGGACTTTTTATTACCGCATCGTTACCTATTCAAAGTCGAACTCGCAGTAACTGTCAATTTGACCTTTGATGAAAGCTTCCGGAGTTACCACTTGAATAACATCAACATCTTCATTATAAGAATCTCCAGAGATATAGTGCTTGAGTCTTTGTCCATTCATTACTTGTGTGGCATCACCTTGCAGAGAACTAATTTTAATTGCCCCTGAACGATACACCTCCACAATGACATATGGTCCTTCCCATTTTGAGAGTAATTTCCCTGCAAAAAATCTGAGACGAGACCGATACAATAGGACTTTATCTCCCACATTAAATTATCTTTTGATAATTCTTCTATCGTGCCATTTCTTAACTTTCTCTTTAAAGAGTTTAGCATTTTCATAAGCTTCACTTCTCCATTCATCTAGAGAACTCAATTGTAGCAATCTCTTCTTACCGGCAAGTTTAGGGTCTTTATTTAGTTCTCTTACAGCCCAATAAGCTTTGTGCTCTAGTTCTAAAGGTAAATGACAAGCTTTCCCATAAACCATTTTATAAGGTGACATACCCATAGGATTTTTATAAGCAGTTCTATAAGCCCATAGTGCTTCCTTTAATTTACTAGCCCAGTTCTTTCTAGATTTATTAACAGTCTTTCCCAAGATAGATTTAATTTCTCTATTTGATAATTCTACTTGCCCACTAGTTTGAGGATGATAAGCGGAAGTGATGCGCGTGAGACACACGTCCGTTGGGAACCCCAAGAGGAAGGTGTGATGTGCACAGCAGTAAGTTTTCCCTCAGAAAGAAACCAAGGTTTATCGAACCAGTAGGAGCCAAGAAGCACGTTGAAGGTTGTTGGTGGCGGAGTGTAGTGCGGCGCAACACCAGGGATTCCGGCGCCAACGTGGAACCCGCACAACACAATCACAAGTACTTTGCCCCAACGTAACAGGTGAGGTTGTGAATCTCACCGGCTTGTCTGTAAACAAAAGGATTAGATGTATAGTGTGGATGATGATGATTGTTTGCGAAGAACAAGTAAAGAACAATTGCAGTAGATTGTATTTCAGATGTAAAGAATAGGACCGGGGTCCACAGTTCACTAGTGGTGTCTCTCCCATAAGATAAACAGATGTTGGGTGAACAAATTACGGTTGGGCAATTGACAAATAAAGAAGGCATAACAATGCACATACATATATCATGATGAGTACTATGAGATTTAATCAGGGCATTACGACAAAGTACATAGACCGCTATCCAACATGCATCTATGCCTAAAAAGTCCACTTTCAGGTTATCATCCGAACCCCTTCCGGTATTAAGTTGTAAACAACAGACAATTGCATTAAGTATGGTGCGTAATGTAATCAACACAAATATTCTTAGACAAAGCATCGATGTTTTATCCCTAGTAGCAACAACACATCCACAACCTTAGAACTTTCTGTCACTGTCCCAGATTTAATGGAGGCATGAACCCACTATCGAGCATAAATACTCCCTCTTGGAGTCACAAGTATCAACTTGGCCAAGCCTCTACTAGCAACGGAGAGCATGCAAGAACATAAATAACATATATGATAGATTGATAATCAACTTGACATAGTATTCAATATTCATCGGATCCCAACAAACACAACATGTAGCATTACAAATAGATGATCTTGATCATGATAGGCAGCTCACAAGATCTAACATGATAGCACAATGAGGAAAAGACAACCATCTAGCTACTGCTATGGACCCATAGTCCAGGGGTGGACTACTCACACATCGATCCGGAGGCGATCATGGCGATGAAGAGACCTCCGGGAGATGATTCCCCTCTCCGGCAGGGTGCCGGAGGCGATCTCCCGAATCCCCCGAGATGGGATTGGCGGCGGCTGCGTCTCCGGAAGGTTTTCCGTATCGTGGCTCTCTGCATCGGGGGTTTCGCGACGAAGACTATATGTAGGCGGAAGGGCAGGTCAAGGGGCGTCACGAGGGGCCCACACAACAGGCCGGCGCGGCCGGGCGCTGGGCCGCGCCGCCCTAGTGTGTGGCCACCTCGTGGCCCCACTTCGTATCTCCTCCGGTCTTCTGGAAGTTTCGTGGAAAAATAGGCCCCTGGGCGTTGATTTTGTCCAATTCCGAGAATATTTCCTTACTAGGATTTCTGAAACCAAAAACAGCGAAAACAAGAATCGGCTCTTCGGCATCACGTCAATAGGTTAGTGCCGGAAAATGCATAATAATGACATATAATGTGTATAAAACATGTGAGTATCATCATAAAAGTAGCATGGAACATAAGAAATTATAGATACGTTTGGGACGTATCAAGCATCCCCAAGCTTAGTTCCTACTCGCCCTTGAGTAGGTAAACGATAACAAAGATAATTTCTGAAGTGACATGCTATCATAATCTTGATCAACTATTGTAAGCATATGAGATGAATGCAGCGATTCGAAGAAATGATGAAGATAATGAGTAAACAAATGAATCATATAGCAAAGACTTTTCATGAATAATACTTTCAAGACAAGCATCAATAAGACTTGCATAAGAGTTACTCATAAAGCAATAAATTCAAAGTAAAGGTATTGAAGCAACACAAAGGAAGATATAAGTTTCAGCGGTTGCTTTCAACTTCAACATGTTTATCTCATGGATAATTGTCAACACAAAGTAATATAACAAGTGCAATAGGTAAACATGTAAGAATCAATGCACACAGTTTATACAAGTGTTTGCTTCTAAGATAGAAAGAATAGGTAAACTGACTCAACAATAAAGTAAAAGATAGGCCCTTCGCGAGAGGGAAGCATGGATTACTATTTTTGTGCTAGAGCTTTTCATTTTGAAAACAAGAAACAATTTTGTCAACGGTAGTAATAAAGCATATGTGTTATGTATAAGACATCTTATAAGTTGCAAGCCTCATGCATAGTATACTAATAGTGCTCGCACCTTGTCCTAATTAGCTTGGATTAACACGGATTATCATTGCATAGCATATGTTTCAACCAAGTGTCACAAAGGGGTACCTCTATGCCGCCTGTACAAAGGTCTAAGGAGAAAGGTCGCATTGGATTTCTCGCTTTTGATTATTCTCAACTTAGACATCCATACCGGGACAACATAGACAACAGATAATGGACTCCTCTTTAATGCATAAGCATTCAACAACAGTTAATATTCTCATAAGAGATTGAGGTTTTGTGTCCAAACTGAAACTTCCACCATGATTCATGGCTTTAGTTAGCGGCCCAATGTTCTTCTCTAACAATATGCATACTCAAACCATTTGATCATGAAAATCGCCCTTACTTCAGACAAGACGAACATGCATAGCAACTCACATGATATTCAACAAAAGGTAAAAGTTGATGGCGTCCCCAGAAACATGGTTACCGCTCAACAAGCAACTTATTAAGAAATAAGATACATAAGTACATATTCTTCACCACAATAGTTTTTAAAGCTATTTGTCCCATGAGCTATATATTGTAAAGGCAAAGAATAGAAATTTAAAGGTAGCACTCAAGTAATGTACTTTGGAATGGCGGGGAAATACCATGTGGTAGGTAGGTATGGTGGACACAAATGGCATAGTATTTGGCTCAAGGATTTGGATGCACGAGAAGAATTCCTCTCAATACAAGGCTAGGCTAGCAAGGTTGTTTGAAGCAAACTCGAGTATAAAAGGTGCAGCAAAGCTCACATATGAACATATTGTAACTATTATAAGACTTTACATTGTCTCCTTGTTGTTCAAACACCTTAACTAGAAAATATCTAGACTCTAGAGATCAATCATGCAAACCAAATTTTAACAAGCTCTATGTAGTTATTCATTAATAGGTACAAGGTACATGATGCAAGAGCTTAAACATGATCTATATGAGCACAACAATTGCCAAGTATCACATTATTCAAGACATTATACCATTTACCACATGCGGCATTTTCCGTTTCCAACCATATAGCAATGAATGAAATAGTCCAACTTTCGCAATGAACATTAGAAATAAAGCTAAGAACATATGTGTTCATACGAAACAGCGGAGCGTGTCTCTCTCCCAAACAAAGAATGCTAGGATCCGATCTTATTCAAACAAAAACAAAAACAAAAACAAACAGACGCTCCAAGTAAAGCACATAAGATGTGACAGGATAAAAATATAGTTTCACTAGAGGTGACCTGATAAGTTGTCGATGAAAAAGGGATGCCTTGGGCATCCCCAAGCTTGGACGCTTGGGTCTTCTTAAAATATGCAGGGATGAACCACGGGGGCATCCCCAAGCTTAAACTCTTCATTCTTCTTGATCATATTGTATCATCCTCCTCTCTTGACCCTTGAAAACTTCCTCCACACCAAACTTAAAACAAACTCATTAGAGGGTCAGTGCATAATTCATATATTCAGAGGTGACATAATCATTCTTAACACTTCTGGACATTGCACAAAGCTACCGAAAGTTAATGGAACAAAGAAATCCATCAAACATAGCAAAACAGGCAATGCGAAATAAAAGGCAGAATCTGTCAAAACAGAACAGTCCGTAAATACGAATTTTTTAGAGGCACCAGACTTGCTCAGATGAAAATGCCCAAATTAAATGAAAGTTGCGTACATATCTGAGGATCACGCACGTAAATTGGCAGATTTTTCTGAGTTACCTACAGAGAGGCATATCGAAATTCGTGACAGCAAGAAATCTGTTTCTGCGCAGTAATCAAAATCTAGTATTGACTTTACTATCAAAGACTTTACTTGGCACAACAATGCAATAAAATAAAGATAAGGAGAGATTGCTACAGTCATAACAAATTCGAAGACTCAAATATAAAACAAAAGTGCAGAAATAAAATAATGGGTTGTCTCCCATAAGCGCTTTTCTTTAACGCCTTTCAGCTAGGCGCAGAAAGTGTGAATCAAGTGTTATCAAGAGATGAAGCATCGACATCATAATTTGTTCTAATAATAGAATCATAAGGTAACTTCATTCTCTTTCTAGGGAAGTGTTCCATACCTTTCTTGAGAGGAAATTGATATTTAATATTACCTTCCTTCATATCAATGGTGGCACCAACGGTTCAAGAAAAGGTCTTCCCAATATAATGGGACAAGATGCATTGCATTCAATATCCAAGACAACAAAATCAACGGGGACAAGGTTATTGTTAACCATAATACTAACATTATCAATCCTCCCCAAAGGTTTCTTTATAGCATTATCAGCAAGATTAACATCCAAATAACAATTTTTCAATGGTGGCAAGTCAAGCATATCATATATTTTCTTAGGCATAACAGAAATACTTGCTCCAAGATCACATAAAGCATTACAATCAAAATCATTGACCCTCATCTTAATGATGGGCTCCCAACCATCTTCTAACTTCCTAGGAATAGAAGTTTCAAGTTTTAGTTTATCTTCTCTAGCTTTTATGAGAGCATTTGTAATATGTTTTGTAAAGGCCAAATTTATAGCACTAGCATTGGGACTTTTAGCAAGTTTTTGTAAGAACTTTATAACTTCAGAGATGTGACAATCATCAAAGTCTAAATAATTATGACCTACAGCAATGGAATCATTGTCCCCAACATTTTGAAAAATTCCAGCAGTTTTATCACAAGCAGTTTCAGCAGTTTTAGCAGTTTCAGACAATTTTGCACGCTTTGCACTAGGAGTAGAAACATTGCCAACACCAATTATTTTACCATTGATAGTAGGAGGTTTAGCAACATGTGAATCATTATCATTACTAGTGGTGGTAATAGTCCAAACTTTAGCTACATTATTCTCTTTAGCTAGTTTTTCATTTTCTTCTCTTTTCCACCTAGCATGCAATTCAGCCATCAATCTTATATTCTCATTAATTCTAACTTGGATGGCATTTGCTGTAGTAACAATCTTATTTTCATCATCCTTATTAGGCATAACTTTCAATTTTAAAAGATCAACATCAGAGGCAAGTCTATCAACCTTAGAAGCAAGGATATCAATTTTATCAAGCTTTTCTTCAACATATTTGTTAAAAGCAGTTTGTGTACTAATAAATTCTTTAAGCATGGCTTCAAGACCAGGGGGTGCATTCCTATTATTGTTGTAAGAATTACCATAAGAATTGCCATAACCATTACTATTAGCAGAAGGATATGACCTATAGTTGTTACCAGAATTATTCCTATAAGCATTGTTGTTGAAATTATTACTTTTAATGAAATTCACATCAACATGTTCTTCTTGGGCAACCAATGAAGCTAAAGGAACATTATTAGGATCAACATTAGATCTACCATTCACAAGCATAGACATAATCACATCAATCTTATCACTCAAGGAGGAGGTTTCTTCAACGAATTTACCTTCTTACCTTGTGGAGCTCTTTCAGTGTGCCATTCAGAGTAATTTATCATCATATCATCAAGAAGCTTTGTAGCCGCCCCCAAGGTGATGGACATAAAGGTACCTCCAGCAGCTGAATCCAATAGGTTCCGCGAAGAAAAATTTAATCCTGCATAGAAGGTTTGGATGATCATCCAAGTAGTTAGTCCATGGGTTGGGCAATTCTTTACCAAAGATTTCATTCTCTCCCATGCTTGAGCAACATGTTCATTATCTAATTGCTTAAAATTCATTATGCTACTTCTCAAAGATATAATTTTAGCGGGAGGATAATATCTACCAATAAAAGCATCTTTACATTTAGTCCATGAATCAATACTATTCTTAGGCAGAGATAGCAACCAATCTTTAGCTCTTCCTCTTAAGGAGAAAGGAAACAATTTCATTTTTATAATGTCACCATCTACATCCTTATACTTTTGCATTTCACATAGTTCAACAAAATTATTAAGATGGGCAGCAGCATCATCAGAACTAACACCAGAAAATTGCTCTCTCATAACAAGATTCAGTAAAGCAGGTTTAATTTCAAAGAATTCTGCTGTAGTAGCAGGTGGAGCAATAGGTGTGAATAAGAAATCATTATTATTTGTGCTAGTGAAATCACACAACTTAGTATTCTCAGGAGTATTCATTTTAACAGTAGTAAATAAAGCAAACTAGATAAAGTAAATGCAAGTAACTAATTTTTTTGTGTTTTTGATATAGAGAACAAGACAGTAAATAAAGTAAAGCTAGTAACTAATTTTTTGTGTTTTGTTTTAGTGCAGCAAACAAAGTAGTAAATAAAATAAAGCAAGACAAAAACAAAGTAAAGAGATTGGAAGTGGGAGACTCCCCTTGCAGCGTGTCTTGATCTCCCCGGCAACGGCGCCAAAAAACAGTCTTGATGCGCGTGAGACACGCGTCCGTTGGGAACCCCAAGAGGAAGGTGTGATGTGCACAGCAGTAAGTTTTCCCTCAGAAAGAAACCAAGGTTTATCGAACCAGTAGGAGCCAAGAAGCACGTTGAAGGTTGTTGGTGGCGGAGTGTAGTGCGGCGCAACACCGGGGATTCCGGCGCCAACGTGGAACCCGCACAACACAATCACGAGTACTTTGCCCCAACGTAACGGTGAGGTTGTCAATCTCACCGGCTTGTCTGTAAACAAAGGATTAGATGTATAGTGTGGATGATGATGATTGTTTGCGAAGAATAGTAAAGAACAATTACGGTAGATTGTATTTCAGATGTAAAGAATAGGACCGGGGTCCACAGTTCACTAGTGGTGTCTCTCCCATAAGATAAACAGATGTTGGGTGAACAAATTACAGTTGGGCAATTGACAAATAAAGAAGGCATAACAATGCACATACATATATCATGATGAGTACTATGATATTTAATCAGGGTATTACGATGAAGTACATAGACCGCTATCCAGCATGCATCTATGCCTAAAAAGTCCACTTTCAGGTTATCATCCGAACCCCTTCCGGTATTAAGTTGTAAACAACAGACAATTGCATTAAGTATGGTGCGTAATGTAATCAACACAAATATCCTTAGACAAAGCATCGATGTTTTATCCCTAGTAGCAACAAGCACATCCACAACCTTAGAACTTTCTCGTCATCGTCCCGGATTTAATGGAGGCATGAACCCACTATCGAGCATAAATACTCCCTCTTGGAGTCACAAGTATCAACTTGGCCAGAGCCTCTACTAGCAACGGAGAGCATGCAAGAACATAAATAACATATATGATAGATTGATAATCAACTTGACATAGTATTCAATATTCATCGGATCCCAACAAACACAACATGTAGCATTACAAATAGATGATCTTGATCATGATAGGCAGCTCACAAGATCTAACATGATAGCACAATGAGGAGAAGACAACCATCTAGCTACTGCTATGGACGCATAGTCCAGGGGTGGAATACTCACACATCGATCTGGAGGCGATCATGGCGATGAAGAGACCTCCGGGAGATGATTCCCCTCTCCGGCAGGGTGCCGAAGGCGATCTCCTGAATCCCCCGAGATGGGATTGGCGGCGGCTGCGTCTCTGGAAGGTTTTCCGTATCGTGGCTCTCGGTACTGGGGGTTTCGCGACGAAGACTATATGTAGGCGGAAGGGCAGGTCAAGGGGCGTCACGAGGGGCCCACACAACAGGCCGGCGCGGCCAGGGCTTGGGCCGCGCCGCCCTAGTGTGTGGCCACCTCGTGGCCCCACTTCGTATCTCCTCCGGTCTTCTGGAAGCTTCGTGGAAAAATAGGCCCCTGGGCGTTGATTTTGTCCAATTCCGAGAATATTTCCTTACTAGGATTTACTGAAACCAAAAACGAGCGAGAAAACAAGAATCGGCTCTTCGGCATCTCGTCAATAGGTTAGTGCCGGAAAATGCATAATAATGACATATAATGTGTATAAAACATGTGAGTATCATCATAAAAGTAGCATGGAACATAAGAAATTATAGATACATTTGGGACGTATCAGGAAGCAATCCTATGATTAATACCATACTTAGCAAGAGTTTTTCTAAAACCACCATGAATAAAATGAGAACCTCCATCAGTCATAATATATCTAGGTACTCCAAATCTAGGAAAAATAATATCTAAAAGCATTTTTAAAGAAGTCTCACCATCAGACACTTTTTGTGGGTATGGCTTCCACCCATTTAGTAACATAATCAACGGCGACAAGTATATGAGTGTTACCTTCTGAAGAAGGGAAAGGACCCATGAAGTCAAATCCCCAACAATCGAATGGTTCAATAACAAGAGTATAATTCATAGGCATTTCTTTGCGTCTGGAGATATTACCAACCCTTTGACATTCATGACAAGATAAAATAAACTTTCTTGCATCTTTGAAGAGAGTTGGCCAATAGAAACCTGATTGTAGAACTTTTTGCGCAGTTCTATCTCCGGCGTGATGTCCTCCATAAGCACTACCATGACACTTACTCAATATCTCTTGTTGTTCATATTCGGGAACACATCTTCGCATAATACCATCCACTCCTTCTTTATATAAGTGTGGGTCATCCCAAAAATAATGCCTCAAGTCATAAAAGAATTTCCTCCTTTGTTGAGCTGAAAAGGTTGGAGGCAAGTACTTGGATACAATAAAGTTAGCATAATCAGCATACCAAGGACTATCTCGCGAGCTCACCTTTATTACAGCCAATTGTTCATTTGGAAAGCTATCATTAACAGGAACAGGATCATAAGCAATATTTTCCAATCTACATAAATTATCAGCAACAGGATTATCAGCACCTTTCCTATCTATAATATGTAAATCAAATTCTTGCAAAAGAAGCACACATCTAATAAGCCTTGGCTTAGCATCTTTCTTTGTCATAAGGTATCTAATTGCAGCATGATCAGCATGAATTGTGACTTTTGAATCAACAATATAGGATCTAAACTTGTCACAAGCAAACACTACAACTAATAATTCTTTTTCAGTTGTAGCATAATTTCTTTGAGCAGCATCAAGAGTTTTACTAGCATAATGAATAACATTCAATTTTTTATCTACTCGCTGTCCAAGAACAGCGCCTACAACAAAATCACTAGCATCACACATAATTTCAAAAGGTAAATTCCAATCAGGAGGTTCAACTACAGGAGCGAGTTGTTAAGGCTTTCTTTAGAGTTTCAAAGGCTTCCTTACAATCATCATCAAAAACAAAAGGTACATCTTTTTGAAGAAGATTAGTAAGAGGCTTTGAAATCTTGGAGAAATCTTTAATAAATCTCCTATAAAACCCAACATGACCAAGAACACTACGAATACCTTTAACATCCCTCGGATAGGGCATCTTCTCAATTGCTTCAACTTTAGCTCTATCAACTTCAATACCTCTCTCGGAAATTTTATGTCCCAATACAATTCCTTCATTAACCATAAAGTGGCATTTCTCCCAATTAAGAACAAGGTTAGTTTCTTCACATCTCTGCAAAACTTTATCAAGATTTCGCAAGTAATTGTCAAAAGAATTCCCATAGACAGAAAAATCATCCATGAATACCTCTACAATATTCTCACAAAAGCCATAAAAATAGCAGACATGCATCTTTGAAAAGTAGCAGGAGCATTACATAAACCAAAAGGCATACGTCTATAAGCATAAGTTCCATAGGGACAAATGAAAGTGGTTTTCTCTTGATCTTTAGTTTTAACAACAATTTGTGAGAACCCAGAATAACCATCAAGAAAGCAAAAATGAGTATTTTTAGACAACCTTTCTAACATTTGATCAATAAAGGGTAAAGGGTAATGATCTTTCTTAGTAACCTTATTAACTTTTCGATAATCAATGCACATTCTATACCCTACAACTACTCTTTGAGGGATGAGCTCATCGTTATCATTAGGCACAACGAGTCATTCCTCCTTTCTTAGGAACACAATGCACAGGACTAACCCATCTACTATCAGCAATAGGATATATAATACCAGCTTCAAGAAGTTTTAATACCTCATTCCTTACCACATCCTTCATCTTAGGAATTAGACGACGCCGATGTTCAACAACAGGCTTTGCATCATCTTCCATGTTGATAGCATGTTGGCAAATAGTGGGAGAAATCCCCTTCAAGTCATCAAGAGTATAGCCAATAGCTCCTCGGTGTTTCTTCAATATTTCCAATAACCTTTCTTCTTCAAATTCTGAAAGCTTAGAACTAATAATAACAGGATATATTTTCTTATCATCAATATGAGCATACTTAAGATTATCAGGCAACGGTTTTAAATCAAAAACAGGATCTTCCTTTGGTGGTGGTGTTGTACCTAAATCTTCAACCGGCAAGTCATGTTTAAGAATAGGTTGACGAAGGAAAATTTCATCAAGCTCATTCCTTTCTTCCCTAAAGACCTCACTCTCACGATCCTCCAAATGTTGCTGCAAAGGATTATTAGGAGCAAGAGCAATAGACGCACACTGTTCAACTCTAAAATCGTTATTAGGCAAATCAGCTTTATAAGGAGTTTTGGCAAATTTAGAGAAATTAAACTCATAAGATTCACCAGAAAATTTAGTCACAATTTTTTCCTTCTTGCAATCTATAACGAGCTCCACAAGTATTTAGAAAAGGTCTACCAAAAATAATAGGACAAGACTTACTAGCAAGCAGAACCAAGTACCAAAAAGTCGACAGGATATTTAATCTTACCACATAGAACTTCCACATCTCGAACAATACCAATAGGAGAGATAGTTTCTCTATTAGCTAGCCGAATAACCACATCAATATCTTCAAGTTCACAAGAACCAATTTCATGCATGATTTTCGTATAGAGCTCATAAGGTATGGCACTAATACTTGCACCAATGTCGCATAAACCATAATAACAATGATCACCAATTCTAACAGAGAGCATAGGAACACTGGCTTTCCTAGACTTATTAGGATGCGAAACAATATTAGCGAGCATCTTCACGAGAAAATAATATGACCATCTTCTACATTTTCAGTCACAAGATCCTTAACTATTGCAATAGCGGGTTCAACCTTTATTTGTTCTTCAGGTTCTATAGGTTTCTTTGCACTTTTATTAACCGCACTAGTTATAACAGAATACTCTTTCATTTTAGCAGGGAAAGGAGTTTTTTCAATATAAGCTTCAGGAAGGATATGATCAACAGTTTCAATTACACCACATTTATTTATAGATGAATCAGTTTATCTTTGTACGGTTCATGATACTTATCAAAATTCTTCCTAGGTAATTCAAAATGAGAGGCAAAAGCTTTATAAAAATTTGCAACAACTTGAGAGTCAAGACCATAAGCAGCACTCATATTATGAAATTTATCAGTATCCATAAAAGTTTCAATGCATTCATAATCATAATTTATACCTGACTCTCTACCTTTGTCGTTCTCCCATCCTTCAGTATTCTCTTGGATCCGATCAAAAAGGTCTCTTTTAAACTCTTCTTTGTTGCGTGTAAATGATCCAGAACAAGTAGTATCCAGCAAGGTTTTATCTTGAAAAGAAAGTCTTGCATAGAAATTATCAATGATAATATTACCAGGAAGCTCATGAATGGGGCATTTGAGCATTAAAGACTTCAATCTCCCCCATGCTTGGGCAATACTCTCTCCATCATGAGGCCAGAAATTATATATGCGGTTCCGGTCTTTGTGAATTTAACTTGGAGGATAGAATTTAGAATAAAATAGAGGCACGATATCCTTCCAATCAAGAGAATCACCATTCTTCAGCAATTTATACCAATGCGCCGCTTTACCAGACAGCGATATAGAGAATAGTTTCTTCCTAACTTCATCCATAGCAATACTCGCACACTTGAATAAACCGCATAATTCATGTAAAAATAGTAAATGATCTCCGGGATGGACAGTTCCATCCCCTTCATAGCGGTTATCCACAACACGTTCAATAATTTTCATAGGTATTTTGTATGGAACCTCTTTCTCACCTGGTGCCTCATCCACTACCTTTGCAGTAGTAGTAGATTTTCCAAATAGGAATTCAAGAGAAGATCTCTCTATAATGAATTATAGCGACGAGCAGAAATAAAATCAGCACGTACGATAAAGGTTTCCCTTACCAATTCCACTTACCAATAGCGCTTCACTCCCGGCAACGGCGCCAGAAAATAGTCTTGATGACCCACAAGTATAGGGGGTGTATCGTAGTACTTTCGATAAATAAGAGTGTCGAACCCAACGAGGAGCGGAAGGTGTTGACAAGCAGTTTCGATGAAGGATTCACTGTAAATGCTCACAGACAAGTATTCAGGGGGTTTTGATATAGCAGATAAATAAAGTACAAGTAAATAAAATGCGAGAGTAATAGTTGCAGCAAGTGGCCCAATCCTTTTTAGCACAAAGGACAAGCCGGTTTGTTTACTTATAATGACCAAACGTTCTTGAGGACACACGGGAATTTAGTCTAGTGCTTTCGCTTCATATAGCCGATTAATCTTCATTGTTTTGATAAGTGTTGTGTGGGTGAACCTATGCTAATGCACCGCCCTTCCTAGGACTAATACATACTTGTGATTATACCCCTTGCACGCATCCGCAAATACAAGAAAGTAATTAAGATAAATCTAACCACAACCTTAAACTCTGAGATCCTGCTATCCCTCCTGCATCGATATACCAACGGGGGTTCAAGTTGCTGTCACTCCGGCAACCCCACAATTAGCAAACGAATACAAGATGTATTCCCCTAGGCCCATAAAGGTGAAGTATCATGTAGTCGGCGTTCACATGACACCACTAGAAGAATAACACCACAACTTAAATATCATAACATTGAATATCAATCAATATAGTTCACTACTAACATTTAGACTTCACCCATGTCCTCAAGAACTAAACGAACTACTCACGAGACATCATATGGAACATGATCAGAGGTGATATGATGATGAATAACAATCTGAACATAAACCTTGGTTCAATGGTTTCACTCAATAGCATCAATAACAAGGAGTAATCAATACCGGGAGAGTTTCCCTATCAAACAATCAAGATTCAACCCTAGATGTTACGAGCGGTGATGAGGTGCAGCGGTGGAGATGGCGGTGTCGATGGTGGAGATGATGGTGATGATGATCCCAATGAAGTCCAGCTCGATGACGATGACGATGGCGTCGATTTCCCCCTCCGGGGGGGAATTTCCCCGGTGGATTTCAGCCTGCCGGAGAGCTCTTTTCTCTCTGGTGTTTTCCGCCCCGCAGAGGCGGCTGTGTCTCTTCGCGATTATTCCCTGGAGCTTAGGTTTTCGGGGCGAAGAAGTACGCAAAGGAGAGGCGGCTGAAGGGGGCTGTGGGCCCCCTCCCCACAAGGCGGCGCGGCCAGGCCAGGGCCCGCGCCGGCCTATGGGGGGGCCCATAGCGGCCCTCCTCGGTCCCTCCTTTTGGCTGGCTTCGTCTTCGGGGAAAATAAGATCTTCGGTGTAATTTCCGTCAATTGTTGATCTCCAGAAATATTGCATTCTGACGGTGCTTTTTCCAGCAGAATCCTGACTCCGGTGAATGATTCTCCAATAATCATGAAACATGCAAAATAGATGAAATAACATAAGTATCATCTCTAAATATGAAATATATCAATGAATAACAGTAAATTATGATATAAAATGGTGATGCAAAATGGACGTATCAGTGAGGTGAATCATGTTAGCCGACTCAGTAACGAAGAAGCCGACGTTCTGGCAAACATCGGTTCACAGTGTTTGGCGATACCACCTGGAGTATTTTGGGGGGAAATAAGCGAAAGGTCGACCAAGGCGAAGAAACAGCCAAAGAAAAAGGAAAAACTCGAGAAAGGCTCGGGGGCTCCGGCAGCAACAGAGGCAAGTATATCGGGAGATGAGGAAGAGTCACATGAGGTGATGGTAGTACAAATCCCTTGGATGCAAGCTTATATTACATATATCTCAAGGAAGGAAATACCCGAGGATCCAGTAGAAGCAAGGCGAATTATTCGGCGATCCAAAGCCTTCACTGTGGTTAAAGGCGAGCTTTACAAGAGGAGTATATTGGGAGTATTGCAGCGGTGTGTCACACCCGAGGAAGGTCGATTGCTGTTAAAGGAGGTACACGAAGGTGTGTGTGGACACCATGCGTGTAGTCGAGCTATAGCAGCCAAGGTTTTCAGGGCATGATTTTACTGGCTAACAGCAATCAAAGATGCAAAGGACATAGTACGAACCTGTGATGCCTGTCAAAGGTTTGCCGCGAAACCACATTCTCCGGCCGCAGAGTTGATGCCAATACCATTGTCATGGAGTTTTGCTCAATGGGGTCTTGATATGGTGGGAAAGTTACATAAAGCATGGTCAGGAGGATATGAGTACATGCTCGTAGTTGTCGACAAGTTCACAAAGTGGATCGAGGCAAAGCGGATAAATTCACCAGATGCAGCGTCGGCAATCAAATTCATCAAGAGTATCGTTTTTTGGTTTGGAGTTCCTCATAGCATAGTTACAGACAACGGCAGCAACTTCACATCCAAGGAGTTCAAGGCATACTGTGCAGAAGTAGGCATCAAATTACAGTTTGCCTCGGTAGCACACCCGCAAACCAATGGTCAAGTCGAGAAAGCAAACGGCATTATCTGCAATGGTATCAAGAAGCGCCTGTTGACACCATTGGAAAAAGCTCGACACACTTGGCCAGAGGAGCTTCCAAGCGTGCTATGGAGTATACGAACAACACCAAATACAGCGACACAAGAAACTCCGTTTTTTCTGGTCCACGGAGCCGAGGCAGTGCTGCCGATAGAAATAGAACACAACTCCCCGAGAGTAGCGGAGTTCGATGAAGAAACTTCGAAAAGGGCACTGGAGGATGATGTCGACGCACTCAACGAAGCTCGGGATGAAGTATTATCAAGGGTCACTAAATACCAGCAAGATCTGAAAAACTACCACAGTCGACGATTGCGACCACGGTCTTTCCAGGTGGGCGACCTAGTTCTTCGGTTTACGCAAAATAGCCATGAAAAACTCGAGTCGCCGTGGATAGGCCCGTACATCGTCACAGAAGTAATTGAAGGAGGAGCATACAGAATAAAGGACAAGAAGACAGGGATAGAAGAGTCAAATCCTTGGAACGTGGCGCAGCTTAGGCGTTTTTACGCCTAAGACGAAATATAGTCCTCTATGTAAACATACAATGTGCTGAAACGCCCGCGAGTTTTCAGACGCACTCTTTTCCTTTCAGGGCACCGAGTGGGGCTGGAAGGTTTTTAATGAGGCGGACTCGCGGTGCTGCAATATAATAAAGATATTGGTGATATAATCTCTTTGTTCGACAGGCTCGGGGGCTTGCAATCCGCAAAATACAATATATATACTCAAGTTCACAATACATAGATTTCAAAGATATTTTGCCTTGGTTTAAAAAACCTCGCAAACCAATAAAAAGAATATAGCTGCCGACAAACGCTCGGGGGCTAGAGAGAAAGAAAAAATACAAAACGACTTACAAAATAGCATTTACAATATACAGGGTCCTTTTTTACAAGAGAATTTCGACAGTAAAAAATAACTATTCGAGACCCAACAGGTCATCTATGTTAACCCTTTCATCGTCAGCAGAGGCACTCATATGTTCAGCATAGTTACCCTTCACGAAGAACTCCGCATCCATCCGAAGCAAATCGTCCATCATTTCGTCGGCTACAGGCGTGACAATCTCGTTGATCTTTTCGATATTCCTCCTTCGCCTTTTCAGTTTAGCATGGCATAATTCAACAATCTTAGTCATATCCAATTTTGGATAGACGACCTGCAGCATGATCATAGCAAATCGGGCTCCCGCAGTTAATTGAGCTCTCACAAATTCATGGATACGAGGAGCATCCCGAAACTTGTTCATCAAATCAGGAAGAGTCTTCGGTGGGGCGTTTCGAGGAAACATGGTGTTATAAACCAGAGCCAATGTCTTCGTACGGAAATCAAGGAAGTCGCGAACTTGACCTGCGCGATCTTGAAATCTAACGATTCCTCGGGTGCGATCCGGCGTCGCCCAAAAACTGGAACCATGTTCCTGGGCAAGCCTTATAAGATGAGTGGATCTCGCCTCCACACGTTGATCTTCGGCGGCAGTATCCAAAAACGAGCTTGTTCAACCAAAGCGCATGGATAAAAGACAAGAAGCAAATAGATCGGCGAAACTTCGAGGACAAGAAGCGTACCCGCCATATCCTGGCTTGCGTCAGTCATCAGCTCGAGCATATAGTTCTCTCGAGTAGCAGCTTGGGCAGCTTCGGCGACGGCAGTATCCTTCAGAGTCAAAGCTTCCTGGGCTTGATGGAGGGCCTGTTTCTCTTTCTCGGATGACTTTCGGGACTGCTCCATTACTATAAGTACTTGTCTCTTCATCGCTTGAAGCTGCTGTTGAAGTTCGTTCAAGTTCTGATCAGGTTCAGTACTCGAAGAATCTTCGTTGAGATTATCAGCGGGAGTTTTCTTCTCAAAAGAAGCGGGCAAGACATCCGAGGAACGAGGAACCGCGGTATAGTTGTCAAAAATCAACTGGAAAGAGAATATCGACATCAATAACTTGGCAAGATAGCATTTCATTGATTCATATTGAATATTTACACGCGTGTTACAAAATAGAGGGTTCCTAGTGAACCAATGATAGACTGTCGCAAAAGCTGCTACGACGACACTAACAAAAGAGGAAAAAAAAAAAGAAATCAGGGACAAGATGGTCTACTTGACCTCCGGCTTTGAAGCACTAGGGGAAGGAGTTGGTTTGTATCCGAGGAAGGAGAGGATTTTCTTCGAGTTCGGCTTGGCGGCCTTGATCAAAGATTGCCACCTTTTCGTCTCCGTACTCTTCACATCACCAACTTTCATCCAGTCGACGTGCTGTTGGCTCTCGGCAACCAAAGCGATGGTGCCTTCAGCGCCAATCTTCAGGTTTTCTTGCCGAAGAGCTAACCCAAGATCTTCCTTCGGAATGAAGCGCTTGGTAACCGCGGCAAAGGTGTTGGGCTCATCTGTCTTCGGGAAGAAGTAGGGGAAGAGCCGCGAAAATGCCGTCTTAGCATCAGAGATGCCCTGGCGCACTTCATCCCCGTAAATTTCAAGAAGAGAAAGGGCGTCGAGGAGACGGTCATCTTCCGGCTTCTCAAGCTCATATTCCTGGCTCGTTTTCCCTGCTGAAGCAAATTCCAGAGTATTAATGAGCATACGCAAAAATAATGCTAGAAACAACTCGAGGAAAGTGATTGGTACTTACTGACAAAGCGTCGGTTCTGCGACTCCAAGCGGGCGGCGATGTCAGCTTCACGAGCAAGCTGTTGGGCTGTGCGTTCACTCAAGGCGTTTTCAGCATCATGGAGTCTCTTTCGAAGACTCTCAACCGAGGCAACATCTCACTCAGCTTTCTCACGAGCTTTTTCGCTCTTCGCCAGCTCGAGAGCAAGATCATCGACGCGCTTATTAGCTTTGGAGAGAGCCTCTGGCAAATGACAGCGACAAAAGTTACAACGAAGTAGCAAAAAAATTTGTTCGACAAAGAAGAGATAAGAGAAGTACCTTTCAAACTATTCGCATGGTCACGGTACCCAACAAATTGAGTACCAAGACGAATGAATTGTTGCATCAGAGGCTGAGAAAATGAAAAGGGATAAGAAAGCCAGAAGAAGAAAAGTTCGACAACAACAAAAATGGGTGGTAAGGCTACTTACATCATCCAGAGAGGGAGTTGACAAACTCTCGGGTAGAAGGTTTGATCCTTCGACAGGCTCAACCCTTGCCCTCTTCGGCGAAGGGGCACGGGTGCTGCCGGGAGGAGTCAAGTCCCCTATGTCCCGCTGAGGAGGCGAGGTTTCTTCGATAGCAGGGCGAGTCTCGGAAAGCACCAAGGTATGTGACGTACTCGTGGGAGCAGTCACATTAACAATGGGGTCCTCTTCTTAGTCGCCACTGCACATCAAAAGATAGTATGAGAATACACAGAACAAGCAATATAGCAAAAAATACAAAAGGAGATGTGAACTTACGAGCTAACAAGAGCATCGTTGTAAGGGTTGAAGGCTTTCCCCTCCTTTTCGGGAGAAGTCTCTTTGACAGGAGATTTCCCCGCTTTGGAGGTGCCGGAATCTTCGAGATCTTCCATTTTCCTCTTATTCTTCGGGGAAGCAGCTGAAGGGAGAGAACGCGAAGACTCGGAAGCCTCGGATTCAATTTCTTTTTCAGAAGAAGCCGCGGATTTGTGAGAACCCGCAACTTCACTCTCAGGGCGAGAAGTGCCCTGGTTGTCGTCAGTGACGACGGTTCGTTCTTCGACTTCCCCGCCTTCAGGAAGGGGAGGAAGAGAAGATAAAACTTGATGTTTCTACAAGGCGAAAAGATATGTCGACAATAAGTCATACCAGAGAAGTCAGCAAAATAGTAGTCGATAAATGTTACAAAATCGGAAGGGCAAAAATAGTCTACCTTGGGAAGGGTGTTGGTGCTGCTATACGGGTCGACGCGGCAAGATGATGGAATGATGTCCTTCTTGCTCAGCGACGAAATCTTCTGGGCAAGCCTCTCCAAGTCTTTTATCGACAGATCCTTGGAGAAGCGATCCACGTCCTTCGCACCAGCATACATCCAGAGAGGGTTCTTGCGAGCCTGAAGAGGTTGCACCCTAATCCTAAGGAAGTACGCGGTTATCTGAATACCCGACAGCTCTTTGCCGTGGGTATTTTGGAGTTCGTGGATGCGCTTCATCAGTGCATCTGTCGCCATTTTCTCTTCATTGGAAGCTTCCGCGTCCCATGAACGACGACGAACGATTTTTTCGCCACCATCAAAAGGAGCGACATTGTACTCCTGAGCGTCATTGTGCGCCTCCTGGACATAAAGCCATCTTTTGCACCACCCTTGAACAGAGTCAGGGAATTTGACATCGAAATATTCGACATCTCAGCGGACGCATATAACTACACCACCTACATTATAGGCGGTGGTGTGGGAGCTGTTGCGACGAACAAGAAATATGCGTTTCCACAGGCCCCAGTTGGGAGGGGTCCCGAGAAAGCATTCGCATAGGGTGATGAAGATGGAGATGTGAAGGATGGAATTGGGGGTGAGATGATGGAGTTGTAGACCATAAACAAAGAGCAATCCACGAAGAAATTCGTGGACTGGAGTAGCTAGGCCGCGGATGAGGTGGTCGACAAACGTTACCCGGTATCCAATGCGCGAAGTGGGGTAGCTCTCTTCGCCGGGGAAGATCAGCGTCTTCTCCTGCTTCATGAACCCGAGCTTCTTGAGCAGGTTCACATCTTGGTTGGAGATCCTAGACCTCTCCCACTCGGGCAACTGCAGGTCTTCCATCGCCATGGAGGAGGAATGCTTGGTGAGCCTTGACCGCGGCGGCATCCAGAGGGATTGACTGCAGTAGGGAAGAAAGCACGGGCGCAGAAGCGTGTTTGACAGAAGCAGAGGTGCGGCGCAGCGAAGGGGAGAACGGAGGAAGAATAAGGTCTTTTATAGTCAATCTGCGAATCGACGCACCGTCGGATGATATGAGAATGGATTGGATTCTTTACACGTGGCTCAAGGGGTAAGAATGTATTTCACTGTGAGGGAACTGGACAGGCGCTACAGCGCGCGTGCCAGAAAAAGCGAAGGCCATGTGTCCCCCACTTGCGCAACGTGTCAACGTGCTGTAGACTTTGGGTCCACGGGTCAGCGACAAGACAGAACTTGCGTTTTCCCGATACCGCGGTCGTGGCTGTCGTCAGCACTGATGTCACTTTAACAAAGAGAAATTTCGACTGCGGTGTTATGAAGATTGATGATGATGATGAAGTGATGATAATCTCGAGAGCTTTTGATCAAATACAAGTTTTTGATCAAATGCTCGGGGGCTACTTTAGAAAGAAGGAAAACATCGGGAATGGCAAGAAAGAATAAGCGAGAGCCTATGATCAAATGCAAGCATTTGTCCATACGCTCGGGGGCTACTCCCATCGGGAGCGCTGGTCGCGCACCCGAGAAAAATAGCAGAAAGATGGCAATATAGAAATAAAAGGCGATACAATGGTGAGCCTACAACCAAGTCCAAGCACTTGGCTGTAGCCTCGGGGGCTACTCCCATCGGGAACGCTGTTCGCGTGCCCGATGAATTTAGAAACAGCATGATGAGTATATTTCGAGTTATACAAATAACTCTTTATATACTCCCATCGGGAAGACCAGATAAAAATATAAAAGTCATCCGTTGACTCGAATAAATGAGTTATTCCATCAGCCGAAAAAGGCACTCGACAATATATTCTCAGAGCGCCTCAGTCGCGAACAATCTCTGAATGCCGCAAAACTTTGCGAAGGTAAGACCCCGGATCTATCCTGTGCGGCGTGGCACCGTCTCTGACGGCGGTTTGCTACTTTTTTCCGTATCAACAGATACGAAGAAAAATCCTAACGGACGCGTTAGGTACCCGATAAAACATGACTGGAACTCGGCATCTGGTAAGACCTTAAGCGGCACATGTCGAGTTACGCCAGTATCCCGAGATCATGTCCAGGGACGTGATCTTGAAGTAGGTTTTTGCGGATTGCCACAAGAGTAGTTAACTAGTACCTGATCCGTCAGATGAACTAGCCCCAATTACCGCTATCCCTGTACAATATATGATTGTTCTATTAAAGATATGTGTTAACTCGAAGAAGTTATATGGTAATTATAAAATTGGAGATTTTCCCTGATTCTCCGATTCAAGCAAAATCTCGGGGGCTACTGACATAGGCATCCCCAATGGGCCTGCCGAAGATGGTACCCAAGGTTTACTGAAGGCCCATGAAGTCAAAGAATATGAAGATCGGAAGCCCAATTAGTTGTTAAGGAAAGATAGAAGTTGTATTAGGAATAAAAAGATTTGTAACTTTACGGGTTGAACTCAGAGAGTCTCCCGGAATCTATAAACTTGTGTAATACGAAACCCTCGGCTCCGCCTCCTATATAAGGGGGAGTCGAGGGACAAAGAGAGGATCGAATCATTGTTCACGCAACCATAGTTTTCATAAGCAGTCGAGTACTTTTCCGGCTGAAACCCTCGAGATCTACTTGCCCTCTACTTCCAGCAAAACCCTAGTCTACAACTTGTAGGCATTGACAAGTCGATACCTTGTCAATGGGAGTCACGATTTTGAGGGATCATGATAATCCTACATTGCCAATTTCCCGAAGAAGAGAAACACTAAGCTAGTGGGATCATCACATATATCAATTGGGGTGTCTGGAAGGAGAGAAATAGGAGGGTGTTAGATGTTGTTCGGCTCATTCGGGATGAGATAGCACAACTGGACTATGCTTCCACTGATTTCCCCAAAGATAGGGAGAACCAGGTGATTTTTTTTCTTTCCGCCTTTCGCACACCTCTCTCGGGGTGGGGTTCGTATAAGGTTTTTTCTTCTAATCAAATAGCAAAGAGCCTCCTTTTAACTCACAATAAGCTAGAGTCGGGGGAATTTGTGAAACCGATTTAAAAGGTTGTGGCATCCAACCAGCCCCTTAGACGTGGCAATTCTCTATGATTAACGAGTAACAACCGTTTAACTAGAGTTTTGGTTCTTTAGAAGAAGAAAAATACAGAGATCCTTTTGATTAAAATTGTCCTAAATGAAATGTCTCGGACGCGTCCACCGCGGAGGCTCGTGCCCTTCATGATGGTCAGATACTAGGAGGAAAAATTTGGTGCAGCATGCTCGAAGTTAATTCTGGTTGCCTTAACGTGATCGAGGTGATGCATAATGGGGGAAATTCTATGTGACCAACATCAGCAATTTATTAAGAATGTTCCTCTCTTTGCCAGAATTTTGTAATAGGAGTAGTTCAATTTTCTAGTTGTCCTAGGAACCAATCTTGCGGAAGATTGTCTAGCTA
>NC_061513.1:29243545-29301203 GCF_022539505.1 Lolium rigidum | reverse complement strand
CCCCTCTCCCAAACCCTAGCCTCTCCTCCTCCACCACTTCTCCCGCATACGCTTAGGCGAAGCCCTCGCCGGAGTTCTCCACCACCACCGCCACCACGCCGTCGTGATGTCGGGATTCCGAGGAGGATCTACTACTTCCGCTGCCCGCCGGAACGGGGAGAAGGACGTCGTCTTCATCAACACCGAACGTGTGACCGAGTACGGAGGTGCTGCCCGATTGTGGCACCGTCAAGATCTTCTACGCGCTTTTGAAAGCGGCAAGTGATCATCTACCGCAGCAACGAGAGCCTCCTCTTGTAGGCTTTGGAAATCTTCAAGGGTTAGTCTCGTTCATCCCCTCGTTGCTCCCATCTTCTAGATTGCATCTTGGCTTGGATTGCGTTCTCACGGTAGGAATTTTTTTGTTTTCTATGCTACGAATCCCTACAGTGGTATCAGAGCCGTGTCTATGCATAGATGGTTGCACGAGTAGAACACAATTGTTTGTGGGCGTTGATGCTTTGTTGTCTTTAGTTCGAGTACTTTGCATCTTTGTGGCATGGTGGGATGAAGCGGCTCGGGCTAACTTTACATGACCGCGTTCATGAGACTTGCTCCACGTTCGACATGCAACTTGTATTGCATAAGTGGCTTTGCGGGTGTCTGTCTCTCCCACCATAGTGAAGATTCAATTTACTCTTTCTATTGACAACACTAGTATCACCGTTGTGGTTCATGTTCGTAGGTAGATTGGATCTTACTCGAAAACCCTAAACCACGTAAAATATGCAAACCAATTAGAGGCGTCTAACTTGTTTTTGCAGGGTTTGGTGATGTGATATGGCCATGATGTGATGATGAATATGTATGAGATGATCATTATTGTATTGTGGCAACCGGCAGGAGCCTTATGGTTGTCTTTATATTTCATGTTGAGTATTATTTCAAAGTAGTTGTAATAGTTGCTACATGCGGTGAACAACCATGAAGACGGCGCCATGGACCTTGACGCTACGCCGACGATGATGGAGATCATGCCCGTTGATGATGGAGATCATGTCCGTGCTTTGGAGATGAAGATCAAAGGCGCAAAGACTAAAGGGCCATATCATATCACATATGAATTGCATGTGATGTTAATCCTTTATGCATCTTATTTTGCTTAGAACGCGACGGTAGCATTATAAGATGATCCCTCACATTAATATCAAGATAATAAAGTGTTCTCCCCTCGTATGCACCGTTGATATAGTTCGTCGTTTCGAAGCATCTCGTGATGATCGGATGTGATAGACTCAACGTTCACATACAACGGGTGTAAGCCATGTTGCACACGCGAAATACTTGGGTTTGCTTGACGAGCCTAGCATGTACACACATGGCCTCGGGACAACGGAAACCGAAAGGTTGAACACGAGTCATATGGATGATATGATCAACATGTTGATGTTCACCATTGAAGCTACATCATCTCACGTGATGATCGGTTTTGGTGTAGTGGATTTGGATCGTGTACCACTTAACAACTATGAGGGATGTTGTATTAAGTGGGAGTTCATTAGTAATTAGATTAAAACATGAACTAATTATCATAAACATAGTCTGAGTAGTATTTTGAATTAATTTGTCGTATTGGCATTCGTTTTTCTACCAATCGCTAGTCTTGTAATTGAGATAGAAATACTGTTAAAATCTGACAAGAAACTTTACGGACTGGTACCGTATTGTTAAAGAATCAAGAAATGATTAAGTCCTATTGCAAACTTTTAGTAAACCTCACATTGTTGATTCAAAGAGCTATGATTTCAATTAGTACCTAAAGTTATCTTGTCTCCATGAAACTTGAAGTTCAAATCTGTTTGAAAAAGTAAAGAGCTGAAAATTTAGTTTTCAGAAATAAGCAAGGTATGAGATATATGTGATATCTAAGACCTTATTGCAAGATGATTGAATATAATCTAGTGAGACTACATAAACTCATAAGTTTTATGGGAATGTACGAAGGTTGAAGACGCAAGGCGTCCCAATCCTCCAACTATTGGGGCACTAACGATATTCGCATATCCATGAAGTGATCGTCCTTAGTATGCACCGTTGCTAAAGACTCGTCGTTTCGAATACTAAGGTATAGATTCTACGTGTGCATACAACGGGTGCAAGCCAGATTTGCACATGCGAATACTGAGGTTAAACTTTACGAGCCTAGCATGTACAGACATTGTCTCGGAAAAGTCGTCATGATATGATGGATAAAATTATGAGTGAAATTGTTCATCATATTACAAAGTTACTAATAGTGAAATCTGAAACACTTGTCATATGATGATCAACTTCAAAGTAAGAACCTCAAGGTTATTGGTATTTGACCAACAAACCTAGAAGTTAATGATTATAAAGTGTTTTTCTGAATAATGAGGAAAGCTAAAAGAGAAACTACAAAAGATATTTTGGCAGAAAGAAAAGAAAAGACAAGAAAGTCTAGCTCAGGTGTATATAAATGATATACATGTTATGGATGAATTCCTTATTTGGTCACACAATGAAATTCTTGGGTATTTGTACCATATTGGTTGGTATGAAGTGTCATACAAAACAACGCAATACAAGAATACAATGGCCTAAGTGACTGACAAGGAATATGATAGGAATGCACGTCTGGAACAAAAATAAAGTGTTATTATGTTCATCGTTGGCATTCTATCTAGCCCTTAGAATTTATAATGAAGAACTTAATAATTGTTATTATGCTCTGGTCAAATAAAAACAATGAGTTGTTCAAATTATGACATTACTCCATGTACGATGGACAAGTTATTATAAATCTTAATGGTGAAACACACATACATAACACTGACGCTAAAATGCCATAAGGCAAATGATTTGAATTCCACTTATTTGTGGAACCGCCATTTAGGTCATGTTAGAAAGGAACGCATGAAGGAACTCCATGCAAATGGAATTTTGGAGTCATTCGATTTTTGAATCGTTTGGCGCTTGCAAATCTTTTCTAAAGAGAATGACTGAAATACCGTTCATAGGCCAAGAGTTGAACGGGAAACTAACTTAGTGGAAACATATATGATGATATATGTGGTTCACTGGGCATAGTTGTGTGCGGGAGATTCTTCTACTTCATGAAAACTTCCAACAATGAATTGAGTATATATATGTGGATATATTCGATAAGGAAGAAGTTTGAAACATTTGAATAGATTCAAATAAATTTCAGCATGAAGTGGAAATCATCGTAATAGAAAAGTCAAATATCTATGATTAGATCATAGTGGAAATATTTGAATTACGAGTTTTAGCGAACATCTAAGCGAGTTATGAAGTTGTTCTACAACTCACATTTCTTGGAGTATCATAGTAATGATGAAGTATCCGAGAGACGTATCCAAACCTTGTTGGATTAATGATGAGATAAAATAAAATGAAGCCATTATATTTTTGTGGATTATGCTTTAGAGACTACCGCTTTTACACTTGAATAGAGCATCATCATGATCCGTTGAAATGACACCATACGAGTTATGGCATGGGTATGAACCCTAATAGTCCTTTCTTAAATTTTGGTATGCATAGCATAAGATAAATAAGTTTACAACCAAAATCGGATGAATGTCTTTGTTGGTTATCCCAAAGAATTGATTGAGAATTCTTTTCACTATAAATTAAAAGTCAAAAGTGTTTGTTAATGTTACTTGCTTATTTCCAAGAAATTGTTTTCTAGCGAAGTATTTGAGTGGGAGGACAATAAGAACTTGATAAGGTTTATGAACCTGAGCATAATGATCGAGTAGCGCAGCATTGGAATTGGTTCGGAAGCGGTCACGATGATCATAGCTCTCATGACTACAAAGTGTTTTAGTCATGGAGATCGAAGTACATATTGAACCTTGTAGGTATGGTTTACTTTGTGATCAAATAAATGATTTGTGAACAAAGGATTGATTTTGAACAATGATAAATCAACTACAAACAAAGAAGTTATGATGGGCCCTGACTCCGTTAAAATGGCTATACGCCATGAAATCCAAGATAGATGAATACTTTTTGAAAGTAAATAAATCTATGAAATTGATAGACTTGGATGAAATGTCATTAAAGAAGCTAGGCTTGTCGAAAAGTTGTTTACGACAAAGTTCAAAGAGTTGAATACGATAAGATTAGATCTTCCGTAGCAATGCTTATAGTCTATGTGGATTATTCTAGTAATCACTACATATTTCTTTTATGAGATATGTTAGTAGGATGGCAAAATATATTACTTAACAGAAGTGTGTATTAAAGGTGTATACAAGATACAACCAAGAGTTTTGCTAGTCCGTAGAATACTAGATAGGAATACAAACTTCAATTGGATGAAGTGAGTATTGCGGAGTTGGAATCTTCACTGGATGAAATGATCAAAGAGTTATGATTTCATCAGAGACGATGAAGAGGCTTGCATTTGCAAGAAATTAAGTGGGAGCGCTGAGACATATTTGTAATACTTTATGTAGGTGACATATCGTTGATTATAAATAATGTAATTATATAATTGATTAAAAAGGTTTCATTGAGAATTAAACTTCAATGAAAGGATATGAACTGAAACATATTTAGTGTCAAGATCTATGAAGATGGATTGAAACACATAAAAGTTTAAGTTGAAAAGTACATAGAATGAATATTGAAGTAGTTCAATATAGAGAAGGTGTTCTTTTCATGTGAAGGTTTTACAAGACTTGAGTGTATTTGACACTCAATGAGTAAAAACACATGAGTGATTTTAGATCACGAATAATATGTACAATATCAGATGTCCTATGCTCTAAATGGTTAGGAGCATATACCGGAATGATTCATGTGATGATCATTGGATAAACAGTAAGAATATCCCTGAGTACTTTAGAAGAACCAAGGATATATAGTTTTGTATGAGTAATGACAAACAAATCGCTGTAAGGTGTTGCACCGATATTAGTTTGGTCACATATAAAAATAAAATTTCAATCTCAAATTAGGCTAACTGTTGTTTAAAAGGTAGCACAATGAGCTAGAATTTGTCTATGCTAGATTTAGATGAGTTCTAAATGTTGTGACGGATTCTACAAACGAAGGCAGAATATGTCATTGTTTTGACAATGACTGAGGATGTTAAGTCAAGAGGTTCTTTGAGAACTTGGTGTAGTTCCGATAGTGTCAGAACTTTGAAACTATATTGTGTATGACAATATTAGTGACATATTTCAGACCGCGGAATTAAGGTTCCACCAGAAGACCAAACATATTTAATGCCGACTCATTTAGAAAATGAGTGATGCGTTGAGACGCAAATGAATTGCAAAATACATACGTTTCTGAGCATGTCGGATCCGTTGACTAAAACTTCTCCCGTGAGCAAAACATGATAAAGCACCGGAAGGCCAAGGTGTTATATCTTTACATATGTAAACTAGATTATTGACTCTAGTGCAAGTGGGAGACTGTTGGAGATATGCCCAAGAGGCAATAATAAAATGGTTATTATAATATATCTTTGTGCTTATGATAATGTCTACATACCATGCTATAATTGTATTAACCGAAACATTGATACATGTGTGTTATGTGAACAACAAGGAGTCCCTAGTAAGCCTCTTGTATAACTAGCTTGTTGATTAATAGATGATCATAGTTTCATGATCATGAACATTGGATGTTATTAATAACAAGGTTATGTCATTATGTGAATGATGTAATGGACACACCCAATTAAGCGTAGCATAAGATCACGTCATTAAGTTATTTGCTATAAGCTTTCGATACATAGTTACCTAGTCCTTTTGACCATGAGATCATGTAAATCACTTATACCGGAACAAAAGAAGCCTGGTGACCGGGTGTATACGTGAGCACGCACTATCTATCTGACACGTGTCTAACACCGTTAGGTAAGATGTTAAACTGAGTGACCTAACTGCGTTGGCCATACTATATGTCAGTCCCGGTATCGCTCAGCACTAGTTGATGAAGGGAAGCTAAATTCCAAACTACAAAACTCACGTGAAGTACGAAAGTAGCAAAATCGAACCAGCACATTGACGTGGAATTGCAGATAAAGAAATCGAGGGATGGGGCTGATTAGGTCCGGCGGTGGCTGTGGAGGTCGGGTTGGAGCGGAGCGCGTTGAGAGCTTCTGCAGCTCGCCTCGTCAAGCTCGAGCTCCTCCCAGCACGGGCCCCAATCGAGCGCCTCTACAACGAACAGCGGATGTTGGTGTCCCACGGCGCCGCCCCCTCGATTCGATTCACATCCCAACCAGAAAAAAAGATTCAACTACTTCCGGGCACCGGAGCTTTTCCACCGGATCTCCGGCGTCGGCGAGCGGATAGGCTGGGAGCCTCGTGCACTGCTCGACAGGTCCAACCTCCGTGAGCGCGCTCAAGAGCTCGTGGAGCTCACAACAAGTGAAGGTAGCCGAGCGGCGGGCGTGGTGTTGGGTACCGGCCGGCGGGGGAGAGAGCCGTGGCTGGCCGGTGTTTGCCTGCTACCGGCGCGCACGAAGAGCCTAGGAGATGCGGCGGCCGGCTGCGAGCGGCGCGGCCCGGCGAGTTTGGTGGTGTTGTACGGTCGATTGGCGCCCGAGTGGGACGGAGACCGAGGCGGCTTCTTGCTCGTCGGCCGGCTACGGCCTCCGGACGGCTCCGCCGTAGTGCCGCCCAAGTCAAGTCCGTGTTCCGCGCGCTACTGCAGCCTGCAGACTCGTTCGACTACGAAGGAGATGGGAGTGGCTGGGCGGCCTCGTGCGGCTGCCTACGGCGGAGCAGCAGCGAGTAAGTTGGAAGAGACATGGGCGGCACTGCATTTCTCCCCTGCTGCCGGTCATGCTTAGTTAGCTCGGGAGAGAGAGAATGGAGGGCGATGCTAGTCATGGATGTCAGAAGTATGTAGGCTCTACATGTGAGCACATGGGTGTCGACAGAGCTTTTGGCTTGGAGCAGTTTGTTTCATTGCTAGCACGCCCCGCGCTGATTCAGAAAAGTGGACAACAGCCAAGGAAAAAGTAGAGTTAACGTCGTTTCATTGCCGTGAGCATTGGCGAGAATCTAAAAGCAAATCGAATGATAGGGAGCGCGTGCTCACGTATACACCCAGTCACCAAATCCACTCTCTATACCGGAAAGGTACTTTGATTACATCAAACGCCACTGCGTAAATGGGTGGTTATAAAGGTGGGATTAAGTATCCGGAAAGTATGAGTTGAGGCATATGGATCAACAGTGGGATTTGTCCATCCCGATGACGGATAGATATACTCCGGGCCCTCTCGGTGGAATGTCGTCTAAATAGCTTGCAAGCATATGAATGGTTCATAAGAGACCACATACCACGGTACGAGTAAAGAGTACTTGTCGGGAGACGAGGTTGAACAAGGTATAGAGATACCGATGATCAAACCTCGGACAAGTAAAATATCGCGTGACAAAGGGAATCGGTATCGTATGTGAATGGTTCATTCGATCACTAAGTCATCGTTGAATATGTGGGAGCCATTATGGATCTCTAGATCCCGCTATTGGTTATTGGTCAGAGAGAGGTCTCAACCATGTCTACATAGTTCACGAACCGTAGGGTGACACACTTAAGGTTTGATGTCGTTTAAGTAGATATGGAATAAGGAATGGAGTTCGAAGTTTTGTTCGGAGTCTCGGATGGGATCCAGGACATCACGAGGAGGTCCGGAATGGTCCGGAGAATAAGATTCATATATAGGAAGTCATATTCCAAGTTTGGAAATGATCCGGTGCATTTATGGCAGGTTCTACAAGGTTCTAGAAAAGTCCGAAAGAAATCACCATGGAAAGTGGAGTCCCGGAGGGACTCCACCTTGTATGGCCAGCCAACCCTAAAGGGGAGGAGTCCAAGGTGGACTCCCCAAGGGTGGCCGGCCAACCCCCCAAGGAAGGGGTGGGAGTCCCACCTTGAGTGGGATTCCCCCCTTGGGTAGGTTTTGTCCCTATGGAAGGTTTTGGTTTCGGGTCTTATTCGAAGACTTGGATACCAACACTTGGGGATTTCCACCTATATAATGAGGAGGAGAGGGAGGGGGCTGCCCACTCTTGGCCGCATCACCTAGGGCTGCTCATGGCCGGCGCCCTAGCCACCCCCTCTCCCAAACCCTAGCCTCTCCTCCTCCACCACTTCTCCCGCATACGCTTAGGCGAAGCCTCCGTCGGAGTTCTCCACCACCACCGCCACCACGCCGTCGTGATGTCGGGATTCCGAGGAGGATCTACTACTTCCGCTGCCCGCTGGAACGGGGAGAAGGACGTCGTCTTCATCAACACCGAACGTGTGACCGAGTACGGAGGTGCTGCCCGATTGTGGCACCGTCAAGATCTTCTACGCGCTTTTGAAAGCGGCAAGTGATCATCTACCGCAGCAACGAGAGCCTCCTCTTGTAGGCTTTGGAAATCTTCAAGGGTTAGTCTCGTTCATCCCCTCGTTGCTCCCATCTTCTAGATTGCATCTTGGCTTGGATTGCGTTCTCGCGGTAGGAAATTTTTTGTTTTCTATGCTACGAATCCCTACAGTTACACCCCAGGGATTTCTAACTCCCTACACGCCAGCACTTAGCTGTGGTGATAGAGGCACTAGGGTGTCCTCATGGTGCTCTCCTCCATCATGGAGTCGTCGATGTAACATCAACGCTGTCCCCGATTCGCAGCAGTGGCTATGGCCATGTGAGCACTACATCACCATGCCGTGGCTGCTGCCCCTGGGCGCTGGTAAGATCCCTTTGATAACCCCAAGTGTAGGGGATCGCCGCGATACAATTTGATAAGTATTTGAGTGTCGAACCCACGAGGAGCTGAAGATAAACTATCTATTCTCTAAAGACCTATAACCCACTTAAATGGCCTTCTATGCAAAGTTAGGAGATATGGTGTGTGTGTAGAGGTTTTTACTAGAAACTACAAGTGCTGAAATTAAAATGCAAGAAGTAAAACTAGTGGAAGAATAAGTAAACTTCAATAAAGTAAAATGCAATCAGATGAAGTGAAGTGAAGTGGAGTAACTCATGACAACAAGTGTTTAGGTAAATTGCTATTTTATTTATGTGGTTGTCATAATTAGTGAAGCACAATGTAGTCTTTTTAGTGCTTCTCCTAGGGAGGAGCCATAGATAGGTGTAGCCATATACATGTGCAAGTACACCCCTAGTGATTGATCCTTAGGACATTGGAATGTGCAAACAAAGGAATTATTAAGACATGAAGTCCAACCACCGCTGTAAGTTTAAAGTTCCCCATAATTGGTTCCCCCATTAACATGCATCTAAGAACCGGGACAAGATTTATGTCGCTCCCTATCCCTCATCCTGTCAACATGCAACGATGATAACCTTATGCATCCCCTTGACATATGCGTGCACTCATATATCAATACGTAAGACCATCATAGAAGATAACAAATAAAAGAGTATGCAACCAACAACAAACTATATAACAATTGCCATGAACAATTCACTACTCAAACATCAACATCTAGATACAATAGATCATGGGAAAACAATATATTGCATCATACATCATGTTTGCCAAGAGATTATAGAGGGGGGTGATGAAGAGTTGATGTAGATGTTGTTGAAGATGATGAATATGGTGCTGATGCCCTCACCGGAGGGGGGTGGAGTCCACCGGAGGCGATTCCGACAGCATTTCCCCCTCCGATCTCCGCCAGCGGCGGCCTGCTGACTCTCTGTTTCTGTGTGTTTTGATCTACACCAACGTAGCCTCGACGAAAACCCCCGAGGTCGTATATATAGTACTTTTTAGGGTAAAACAAGTCAGTTCGCGAAAAGATGAGGCGAAACGGATGCTCGAGGGCCGAAAGAGCCCTGGTGGCGCGACTAGAGGGGTACGCCGCACCGCTCTCTCTCTTTACTAGATTGTTGACCTCTTCGTGGCCCACTTTAGCTCATTTTGTTCGTCTTGAAATTTCCGAAGCGTGGCCCCTGACCTTGCCCTTTTTCGAGTCTTGTATCTCCTGGAAAGTCGAAAACACTAAAAAGTGGCATTTTTTGCCAAACAGAATTAGAACTGGAGGAGCGGGTTGTTTAGAAAATCCCCTAAAACATCATAAGCCATGGGAATAACATTATATAAGATTCAAATATGTGGTAATATGATGCAATAAAGTGCAAAGTTCATGTATGCATTTTACATGCATCACCCTTCTCCCCTTTGATCTCCGTAGCACCTCTCTCTGCTCACCTCTGCTCTCATGTCCATCTCATTGAGCCTAGCTGCTAGGGTTAGGGTTTACATTTAGGTTTTGTTCTTTGAGTTTTTTTAACTTGTTCTCCTGTGCTACTTCTAGTGATCAGTTGAATTGTACGCTATTGATGCATGTCTGTAAATCTCTAGGGTTTGATGTATTTGTTCATTTGCTTCAACTTGGTGATCATATTTTGTGATGGCTAATCCTCTGGCTTGTATTAGCATTGCTTGGCTTAATTGTTATTGTTGCCTTTGTTTACTGCCATATGCAATTGCATCAACTGTTGTGTAATATATTAAATTCTCATTTCCTGGTTCTAGCCTAGGGTTAATTTTTGTGTTTATTTTCTAGTTGAATATGTGTAAGTGTTAAAGGTTCTCCATTATTACTTGTAGATGTATTATCACTGTGTTACTTGATCCATTGATGTGTCAGACAAGGTTTAGACATTTTCTACCTTCTCTTCCTTAATTCTTTATCAAGGGAGGGAGGTAGAGAATGTTTGAATTACCCGTGATGAAGATATAGAATGATGGACATTAACTTTGATGATTTCTTGTATGTGCCATCAATTGGTCTGATCCATTTGGTTGGCATAGGCTTTGGAAAACTATGCTTGGTATAAATAGTGGATTCCAATGGCTTGAGTATATTGATTTATGTTACAATAGGTGATCTTCTTGATTGCCACTGTGGCATTCTCATGTTAAATGCCTAGAAACTTTGATGGGTTAAACAAAAGTATTATTCTCGCTAGGAACCAATAGGGTGATGGTTTGTTTAACTAGATTGAACTTGGTGTCTCTAGTAGTTATAGGACTATCCTATGCTATTCTGTTATGATCATTTTATGGAGATTTGTCTTATATTTGCTTGTCCATGTACATCTTGAGCTAGTAGAGTTGGTGATTTTTAAATTCTATGGCACTTTAGTTTCTAGTTTTAGTTGGTTTACTTCCAAATGATGTCAAACTCAATCAAACAACATATGTTTGATAACTATTTTATTTGGATGCTTTTGTGCTTATGGAAATACATCATAGTGATCTATTCCTTGAGTTGGTATACCTTACTCCAGATCCTAGATGCAGTATGATTGTGCTTGATGAGTTGGTGATGTTGATCATCTTTTGCCTTGATGACCTTTTCTTCCTTTGTTGGAGCTCGCTCTTCCGAGCTCCAGCTATATGATCATACTTCTTGTGTTTGCTAGGATTTTGGGGTGTTCTATAATTTATGGATGATTTTAACTAGCTCCTCATTCTCTGGGGGTTTAGAACAGTGACATGTTCTTGTATGTATTGGTGTTCTTGGTCGATGGATGTGGTTGATTGTGCAAATCTGTTATGATGGAAGTTTTTATATCCTCCTAGAGCTTGCATTTGGTTGACAACAAATGCATCCGCATGGTTGTGTGAGTTGTCTGTGAGCTTGTTGGGTTGTTGTGATCCTAAAATGTTGTGGATCGGGTCGGCCAAGTGATGTTTATCACCCTGGAATGATTATTTTTGACTGCCACTTATTTTGCTTGCTATCCTCTTGGTATTTTGTAGGAATTTGTAAGAAGAGAAGAGAAGAAAAAAATACAATGTAGCTAGGTTTAGTTTAGATTTTCTTTTTTATTTCTTAGTTTAATTCTTGTACTATTTATTCTTGTAATATGATGAATTTTGTAAAGACCATGTAATGTTGTTTTTTATTAATAAAGTTGTATTTTCTCTATTCTTGCTAGTAGTTGTTATTTAGAAATTTATAATTTGAAATCCAAGCTTTATTTTATTTGGAGTTCAAATTTGAACTTGTAGTTTTAAAATTTGAATTGAATTCAAATTGCTTCCCTCAAAACACATAACTTCAACAAAGGTCATGTAGAAATCCACCGTAGTCCACTAATGACCTAACCCTAGTCACTAGTAGAAAGGAATTCCGATCACTTTGAGGTTTTGTTTTGAGCATGATTTTTTAAAAGGAATAATGTAGGGGAAGACCTTACAATGATTTTTTAATAATAAGAACTCAAATCTGTGTTCCTGGGTACTTGAACCTAGACGGCTATGTTATACATCCACATTCCTACCCAAGTGAGCTATGCTCACTTCTTGAGCGCGAAAAATTTCCCCTTAATTTCAAATGCATGAATGCAGATGCACATAATTCTAACTCTATCCCTTGTTTAGTCCTAAGTGTTGGGATGTCACAATAACCCTCCAAATCCATAGCTCATTCCACCCTCTGCTGATTTCTTCCAAATGACTAGCCCAACTCTTGCATCTCCACCATATGATCATCAATTTCCAGCCACCAACCTCCTTTGAGACATCTCTTCATCTCGAGAAAATCAACAACAAAAAGGGAAGGATGGTCATAAATGAAACGCCACATCGAGCGGAGATTTCTTCTACAATGTCCTACGATGTATGTGAACAAATTCTCGCACCATTGGCCATCAAATAGACAGGAACTTTTTCTTACATGTATTTTGTTGGACCATATATGACATCAATACCAAGTGTAAAATATCCCTTTAACCATTTGAGTGTTTTGGGACTATAGTTCACACATCCATCAAGTTAAGTGACATTTGGTTTAATGCACTCTTCTTTTATGTCAACACCAAATTTCAAAATACTTCACATTAGCACTAATGCTGAGTAAATTATGTCTTATATTAGAATGCATAAGTATTACACATGTTTTATAAACATAGGTCATCGTGAGATGGACAGATCATCATTTTGAATTTTTTGCCACTACTATGACTCTATGAGTAAAATACATTGGTCCCCTTATTTGTGTTCTTTGAGAAACACGAAGTACACTCTCCACACGCCCATGTTTTTTGAAATAGTTAATGATTCTATATCTTCCTTTGAAGACAAGGACACCATCAATCTATTTTATACGGATACGGTATCACTATCATTCGATATCCTCATACAAAGAATATTGCACTAATTCAAAGAGAAAGACATATTGCATGCAATAATTAGTTCCTAGGAGAAAATCGTAACTTATTATGACTTGATTAGTTTTTATGCTACGAGAGCATGTCTTATAATTTAAAATCAAACGCTAAACAAATAAAAAGTTCTTCAGCTAAACACAAACTGTGGGAACCAAATGGTACCACTCTTTTATTTATAATACTGAGTCGAGTACATGGTTTGTCGCAACCATATGCTACCACTCCTTTTCCCCTCTCCGATGTCATTGGTCAAGCCATCGCCACGTGGTAGGTTGCAACAAAGCGCACCCAGCAGCCAACAGATCCAGAAAAGCGCGAGCCCCGAAGACCAACAGGGGCATTCCGGTCATTCCACCCGCGTGGGGCCACGACCACCCCTCGCAATCGTCCTCTCCGGAAACCGGGGCCACGAAATGACCATCGTGCCCCGGGCCTTTATTCCCTCCCATTTCTGCCGCTATCCTTTCGGAAACCCAACCCAACCCAACCACCCACCCAACCCTGGTTAGCGCTCTGCCACGACCTGACGAGCCCGTCCCATCCGATCGCATCCCGAGCCGCCTGGACCCGTGCCACCGTACACCCTCTCCCTGCCAGTGGGCCCGGCCACCCCCGCGCCGCGCTCGGCGTACAAGGACCGGGCGCAGGGGACCCTGCTTCCCCTCGAAGGAATCGACCCCATCGCCTCCCTCCTCTTTATCTCGGAGCCGCCGCCGTCGCCAACCCTAACCCGGGTTCCGTTCCGATCTGCTCCGACGACGACGAGGGAGGACGCCGGCGGGGGTGGATCTGCCAGATCTGCAGAGATCCGACGGAGGCGCGAGGGGCGATGGTTGTGAACGGCCGGCCGCTCAAGAAGGCGAGGACACGGGTCGAGGCCTTTGCGGGGTTCCCGGCGCCCAGGGACGGCGGCGCGGCCGGCACGTTCCGGGAGGCGGTCAGGGGGTTCCTCGCCAGGCACGCGCGGCTCCTGCCGCTCCCCTCCATCTTCTCGCCGGCGGCCGCCGCCGCCCCGCCGCACCTGCTCACGTGGAGGGTCTCGCTCAGGGTCGGCGACGACGGGGAGGACGACGGCGGCGGCGGTGGCGGTGGATGCGGGGTCGAGCTCAACGTCGTGGAGGAGGATGTGCTCAGATCGCGATCTGTCTATTGTGATCAGTGCAGAGTCGTGGGTGAGTTGCTTTCCTTTCCCTTTTTTTGTTTTGTTTTTTTCTGCCTGTCCTTGAAACATTGTTTTTTTCCTCCAAACATTGTTTTCCCTTATAAAATTGTTTTTTTCCTTTCGGAAAACGTTCTTAAGATAATGTCTTCCGTCCTCTCTTTTTTTATTTATTGATTTCAATTTTTAATTGTTTTGGCGGTGTGCTAATTTTTTGAGTGACTGAATGCCTGACATTGCAGATTTTCAAGTTTTTTTTTTTCTTTGTAACCACAGATTTTATGCAAATTTTATTTCTCTTTTCAATCCACAATGTCCATGTTCGTTTTCACGTTCTCTGATTTGGATTTGTTACAATCAAACAGCAACGGTGATGTAATCTCGGTTCTCTAATGCATCTCTGTCTGCGGTTGCAGGATGGAGCGGCCACCCGGTGTGCGGGAAGCGGTACCACTTCATCATCGAGAACGACAGCATCCAGATGGCTGGCCGTCGACGCACCTGCTGCCTCCGCTGCGGGACTCCCATGGCCGCTGCAGAATCAAGGTGGGAGCAACCAGCATTGTTAATTTCTGGACAGAACAATCATACACTACTTTCTGTGTAACCGTAGTAACATATGGAGATACCACCGAAGAAATGAATCGCATGCTCAGTTGATTTCCCGTCATGCAAAGCTCCCCAACCTGTTCCAGTTCATGCTTTCGATTTGCAGTTCGGTTGTACAATCTGTTCCGACCACCTATTCCGTGTGCTGTGGATGTAATTATTCTTCTGCTCGATGATGCTACGACGTATCCTGACCATGGCTGCAATTTCTTCTCCAGGTGCCTCTTGTGCAACTTTGACATGGAAGGCGAGGAGCTGGAAGAGTGCGGATACCTGCATCTGGATGATTCCTCACACTTGCTGCATGCAGTTGTTCACGCAAACGGCTATGGACATCTTCTCAGGGTAAATGGCCGTGAAGGAGGGTCAAGGCTTCTTACTGGCCGTGACATAATGAGCTTCTGGGATCGCCTCTGCAATGTGCTGCATGTGAGGTAAACGGCTTTACTGTTGGTACACAGTGGTGCAGTTAGCGTGACATGAACCTTTACCATCATTCAAAAACCATCCAGCCACAACACTAAGAATGCCATTTGCCAACTTGCAGGAAGGTCACTGTCATGGACATATCCAAGAAGCATGGAATGGACTACAGGCTTCTGCATGCCATCACAAGTGGTCATCCGTGGTACGGTGAATGGGGATATAAGTTTGGCGCTGGTAGCTTTGCACATACCTCAGACACCTACCAACAGGCAGTTGATGTGCTCTCTGGCATACACCTGGCGCTGTACTTCTCACATCGCAACACCATCAGGACCCCATTACAGAACACGATTGCTCTGTATTGGGCCCTATCCGATCGACAGCTTGTGACTGTGAGGGACCTCTTCCGGTTCATAATGCACCTGCTTCATCAAGCCCGTAAGGATGCTGAGATGTCAAAACCAGTGATGGATGGAGTAGTTGAATCCAATGTGCTCTGCATGTGGAACAAAGAAGATGTCGATCGAGCCGAAGCTGCAATGCTCAAGATTCTCCGTGCTGTCGAGACAGGACGCTGGGTGTCTTGGCGTGCACTCAGGGGAGCTGCATCCAAGGCTGTTGATTCACAGGAGCTGCTGGATTATTCCCTCCGAGGATTGCGAGGAAAACTGATGGATGATGGCCATTTCATTGCTGTCCGCTGCAATGCTGAGACGAGTGCAATTGAATACAGGTAAACCTTTTTTCCAGTATGTTGCTCCACTTCGCAGAACTTCATTAGGCAATCCTCTTGACTTGTATTTCATGGCAAGCAGGCTGGAAACATACTCCAATCAGTCCCCAGTAGACAGAACTGTGTTTGGGCCCTCTGTCGAGCATTTAGTACACGATCTTCGATTCCTCTATGATGCTCTGCTGAACCCTGAAACGATGCTGTCTTCACAACCAGAGGTGGTGGTTGCATCATCACACAATGCAGCTGCAAAAATCCTGGACTGCAAGCAGTTCATCAAACACTATGATGAGAGTGCTCCAGAAGCTCTTTTCAACCCAAACCTGCTTTCTGTGAGTTGCTCCATTGAACTGCTTGATCATCCAAAGGACTACACTGCACCACCGATGGAACTTCTAATTTTACCAGAAAGTGCTACCCTCGGTCAACTGAAAATCCAGGCTGCAAAGGTCTTTCAAGAAACGTACCTCATGTTCCATAGCTTCCAGGCTGAACAGCTCCCTGACTTCCTAAACTTAAGTGACACAACACCTGTGAAGCATGTGCTTGGCTCAAGCCAGCTTGTAAGGGTGAGAGGACGGTGCACTGGGGATCACCGGAGAATTGTACAGTTCAGGATGGAGAGGGGTTTGGAGAACTGGACGGTGGACTGTACATGCGGTGCCAAGGACGATGACGGTGAGAGGATGATGGCATGTGATGTGTGTGGAGTCTGGCAGCACACCAGGTGCTCAGGGATCAGCGATTTTCAAGAAGTTCCTGATAAGTTCATCTGCAGGAAGTGTGCAAGTCCACGCAAAGGAAAGAGTCGTGGTGGTGGAGGTGGCAGTGGTGGCGGCAGAGTGGATATGGGTGCTGCTGGCAGGTGCAAGGATGAGATTGGATCTGTTGGTGGTGCAGGCAAATTTGGGCGCCTGGCAACCGTGGGGTGACTGTACATAATGTAGTGAAATGTAAATACTGAGAGCGAGAGAGTGATGAGCAGAGCCTGAGGCCTCTCTAGACCTTAAGTTGTTAATGAAATCTTGTCTTTCTAACCAGTGATTTTGTCCATTCTCTCCCAAAATAATATTTGCACTTCCTCTGTGAATCCTTTGCACTACTGCATTAAAACTTGAAAAGTTAGCTGAGTTCCAATATAATATTATTGTCTATCAAATAATATTGCTACTGCACGACAAGTGTTTAAATTAAACTAGGGAGACAAATGCTAGATGACAATGACAACAGTTACATGGCATAGTGCAGCCTAATTTACATCATTTGGATGAGCATAGTGCATAGGAAACAGTGTGATCAAACACTTGGATGAGCATCTTGAAAACAATTCAAAATGATACTACATATTATTTGATGAATACTCCTAATATTGCCCGAGGGATAAAGGAAAACATATGATTTGTTGTTCATAAGCTACTAATTTCAACATAAAAATGCTGTATAAACTATGTAGAGCACTCCCTCTGTTCTATATTAGTTGTCGCAGATTTAGATGAATCTGTACACAAAATGTGTCACATACAAATCAGCGACAACTTATATGAAACGGAGGGGGTATCGTTCACTGGCAAGTAAACAAAGCCGTGAACTTCCATCATACGAAATGAGAAAGGACATGCAGTTTAGGTTCATTATTATCACCCACCGTCTTAACAGTACATGGAGATGCCAATGTAATAAAGACATGATGAGCCTATTCAGTATTTCCCAGTTTTGTGCATTCAAAGTGAAACAACACAATTCCAAAATAAGATTAATGTAAAAAATTCAATTACATACCTCAGGTTTATCCTATATATATTATATAATATATTAAAGCCTGGTCTGATGCTTGAAATGACAAACCTGTAAAATGAAAATTCACTGGCAACTTTTAGGGATGAAAGCACAGGTAATAAGCTATCAGCAAATAGTAAGTATGGAGATAGAAACACAGGTCACACACCTCAAATGTTTCATTTATGCTACAGAACAACTTTTCTTAGTTTCTTTATGGATAACAAAGGTGGGCGACGAACATGAGATCTGCATAGGAAACAGTGTGATTAAGCAACTCAATTTATGAGGAATAATGACAGACTTGAGTAGTTTAAAATCTAAATGCACTAATGATATTAGAATTAATTCAAGTTGTGAAGTGTACACATCAGAACTAATTCAAGTTGTACAGTGTACACATCTTTTTGTAACTATAAACCTGAATCAGGACCAGCATCAGTACAAATGACGAGATATTCCAGTGCTGAAGCTGTATTGAAGGCCATTTCTGGGGTGGGCAAATCGGTGATATGCAAGTTTAAGTGTTATACTATCACCCACATGTTTTGTAACTATAAATCTGAATCAGGACCAGCATCAGTACAAATGAGGAGATATTCCAGTGCTGGAAAATGTATTGAAGGCCATTTGAGGAGTGGTCATATCGGTGATATGCAAGTTTAAGTGTTATATTATCACCCTTAAAGAGCGAATCAATGCTGGAGATTAGACTTTTATGCCCATATATCATCGTAACAGCACCTAAAGATACAATGTTCAAGCATTCATAGGCAAAAAAAAAAGGAGAATAGAACAATTCCCCAGCATACAATTATATATTTATAAGAGTGTAGTACAATGTTTAGATCTGCAGACAGAAAGAACTAAAGAATATTTAATTTAACCGCAAAAGCGTCGGTTAAGTGTGTCTTCCATTGGAAACATTAATGGTTATATCGTGCATCCTCACCAGAATTTGAGTAAATGCAAAAATGGACCGATACAAAGTCATGGAATAAATAATGGATAAGTAGACCATATTGCTATACGAGATGATGTAAAGTAGAAGAATGTTGTAATCCTGAATAGAGTAAGGATCTTGGATACTGTGGTATGGACTAGAAAAAAAGTTGATTGAACAGAGGGTTAGCTTGCTTATTACCACTTTGGCATTGCTTACCCACATCTTATCAATGATTTCAAATGAGCACAGCTAGCATTTGTTTTACAAAGCAATGTAGCATTTCAGTTAACAATTATCAGACAGTCGAAAGAGTTCTCAGTTCCCCTGGTAAAACAAATTCTGCTGTTTTTTTAGCCACAGCAATACTTTTATGACTCCACCAGCCAGTATTAAGAAGTAAGACAAAACTTAAATTTTTTTTAAGTTCGACACATGATAAATCTGGTGTTCATCCTACCACTTCGAAGCAAAATGAGGTAGATAGCAACAATTTTTCTCTGATACAACTAGAATGCAAAGCTCCCAAAAAGGATCGTACAGACTCTATCAACGGCAAACATAACATTGATGAAGCAATGTAGCATTTAAGTAACAATTATCAGACAGTCGAAGGGTTCTCGGTTCGGCTGATAATGCTGAAAACAAACTCTGCTGGTTTTTTTTGCCAAAGCTATACTTCTACAACTCCACCAGCAATTAAGAAGTAAGAGCAAACTTGATATTTTTGTAAAGTACCACACAACACACATGATAAATCTGGTGTTCATTGTACAACTTCGAAACGAAATGAGCTAAAAAAATTCTCTGGAACAAACAAACAGAATGCAAACCCCCAAAAGGATGATCACCAAAAATGACCACACAGACTCTAACAAAGGCTAAGATAATTTTGATGAAGTCGTCAAGGATACGAATCTTTTTTTCCCTTAATTACGAATGATATAAAGACACAATCGCACATATTTATACCCTGAAACAGCACAGAATCAAACAAGTTGCGATCCAAAGATTCGGAACAGCAAAAGCAAGGTGTGCCCAATCGTGCACCCAAGCACGAAAAAGGATACCTGAGAAGAGAGCATGAATAGAATACCTGAGCAGAGCAGAGCAGAGCAGAGCTGGTGCCCAGCAATGCACCAAAAAGGCACCGAGAAGAGGAGGACGCACATCAGCCTTTCCAGCCCCCTGTCTTGACACATAAGACACGGAAACGCAGGGGATTAGGGACGCGCGCCCTAAAATGATCTGATGACCTAGGCAGACATTAATCGCAATTAAATGCTACTAAATCAGTGCGTCAGATTTCCTTCCGAGCACCCCAAAGTATCCGCAGGCAGGGGATGGCCAATTTCGAACGCCGCGGCGGTGAGCAAGCGTGGATGGAACCCTAGAATCCGGCCGACCGAGAACCGGAGCTCGGAGGTCCAGCTAGGGCGGCGGATCAAGACCGCGAGTCGGGTTTGCACCAGCGTATAGAAAAATCTCGCGGCACGCGTCCGAAATTTGTGGACGGCATGTGAATCGGAGGATGAAAGAAGCTCACCGATTGTGCTGGATTGACGAGCGGCGGTGTCGAGGCAGCAGCGACACGTCCATGGCGGCGAGACGCTGAGCTAAAGGCGCGCGGCAGCTCTAGGGCAGAGCTGTGTGAGGCGCATCGGGTGGGATTATTGGAGCTAGCGCGCTTGAGGTAGGTCAGGTCAGGACTCGGGAGAGGAAGACGAAGACTGGGAGAGGAAACCAGGGTAAAAACCTGGGTGGCTGGGTGTGCGGGGGACGGTGGAGAGGAAACCGTGGAGGAGGAGATCTCACCTTGTGGGTCGGGACTCGGAAGCGGGTGCTAATATAATTGGCCTACTTTCCCTCAAAAAATAAGTGTATAATTGGCCTACTTGGTCAAAAAAAAAAACTCCTTTTGACACCAATTACATTTTAGTTGTGCCTATGTCTCTACGTCTCGGTTGACTGAGATTTTCTTAAGTCTCAGCCAACTCAGAAAAATGCAACTACAGTTTAAAGAAAAAAAATAACTCGGTTTAGTTGCACATTTCTGTTAGAAAAGTGCAATTTAATAGAAAGGTGCAACTCAAAGTACATTTTTGTAAGGGACTTATACTTAAGAAAATCTCAGTTGACTGATACATAGCAAAATCGTTACATTTTTAGGTACGCATAATTAAGGCGTGATTATTTCTCAGTCGACTAAAAACTAACTTCGTTTTCAGTCATATGGTGTCATTAAATTTCAGTTGCAACTCGTGTTACAACGTCTGACTACGACGAATCACCAAGCAAATCAAGTGATGTAGAACTTGACCGAGTATGAAGTTAGTTCTCAGCACCAACGCACCCAACAAACGTCGGCGCAGTTTCGAGCCTAATAAAACCGTTGGCAACCCCGTGTCGTCCCCTACGCGGAGGGCGCGAATCAGGAGCACCGGCACCTCGTGCCATGTCGGATTTCATCCGCGGGCCTCGCTCGTCAGAGAAACACGGCGCCGACCGCGTTTTTAAAGACGCGTAATGGTGGTCGTCGCCGGAAACCGAGCCGGTGAGGAGGCCAGACGCCGTACGAACGAACAGGCAGCAACGCCGGCCCAACTCCCCGCGTGGCATCAATGACTCCGATAGCTTTAAAAACCCCGTCGACACCACCGTCTCCGCCCATATCCTCTCAACCCTAGCCACCGCCGCCAGTCAAATCCACCGCTGGAGACATGGCGCACAACTACCAGGCTCACGGAAGCAGCGCCGGTGACGAGCGCTCGAGGCAGTTCAACCTCGCGAGGCGGAATTGCTTTACCGGCACCACATCCCGATGCCGATGGAGTACCACCTGCACATGGCTAACACATGTCCGTCGCCGGCTACGCAGTGCCGCCTCCTCCTCCGGATGGACCGGAGCTACGCTTGCGCATCGAGGAGCGGCGCGCTCATATGACGCCGGCAATCGCATGAAATCCGTTGTCTTTTGCATTTTATAATTTTGATTTTTTTTAGGGAGGCGCGTTTGGCACACGCCGAGCAAGAATTCGATGGCACAGAAGGCAAGTAAAGCATATGGTGTCAAGTTCATTGAACTCACAACCATCTACTACTAGGATGATCGCCCGTCTCTGATTGGAAGAGAATCGAATCCCTTGTTGAAGTAAACACAAAACGTGTACCCTGGTCGCCTTGCGACTATGCGCTGGATGGGTCGTTGCGCGCGTGGGTGGGGAATTTTACCCCTTTTGGTTCGGGGCCGGGTCAGGGGCACTGTGACCGGTCAGCGCGCGGTCGAATCCCCCAATGAACGGTTCCGGAAACAAAGCACCTCGTCAGCGCAGGGCTCTGCTTCCCTATTTTTTACAGGGTCAAAGCGATGTGACGCCGCCGGCGGGGCTGCATATACTATCTGCGTAGACCTAGCACCAGCTCGTCTCGGCCGTGTAGCCTCCCTCATTTCTGAGTAGAGTACCGTTTTCATTACTCATGGCCCCATGTGAAGAACGAGCCAGCCCTGCTGACGGCCAGCTAGGCCGGCATGTGTGGTGTCTTCTCCCGTACGGCGCAGCGCAGTTAGTTTCGTGCAGTGCATTCAGGCGCTAACCGCTACGCGTCATAACACGAGGCAGGATTAACCTTCATTACCATCTGACCAGACGCCGGTTTCGTTGATCAAACAGAGGGGAAACCCCTTTTTCTTTTTTAAATAAATCTGAACGAACGCCGCATCTTGTTCTTGTCCAGCACCGTTTTGCAATCTTGTTATGTTCTGCTTTCCAAGATCGACGGGTCGCCGTCGGGCTTTGCAACGGCCAAGATAACGGCACGGGCATCCTGCTTCGCCCTTTCGGGCACACCATACGGCTATCGATCATGGGCGAGGGTACACAAGTGGGAAGATTCTTCCGCCCCTGCTGCGTGCATCTACCGATGCTGGAAACGCGCCACCCCTCTCAACTCTCAAATCTTAGCCGCGTGCGCGCGTCCTCTCGCTAGGTTGCAGCGAGTTTTTTCTTTTCTAGCGGCAACTCTGAACTTCTGAAGCTTTTCAAACATGATTATAGGTCATGCTTCTACGGCTGCTTCCTTGAATGGAGTAGGTTAGGTCTGATGTTTACTTCCACCTAACCTTTTGAGATGGTTAAGTGGACGACTAGCTGCTGGATTAACGCAGGTTCTACTTCTGAATGACGTTCGTTTGAGATGTCAAACTGTTTCTGCTTTCCGCGGCAGTGTCGTTTTCATCCCGTGTCAGGTTGTTCACAGTGGAGCCCCGGTGGAATCGACTGTGGGTCGATAATTGAAGCTGCAGCTGTTCATATGTGTAAAGATCAAAGGATAGACAACCAGTGGCTGGCCTGTCCAGTCTACACTTGCTATTGGCGATTTACACAAAAATAACCCTTTTCTGAAACTATAGCACGGACGAAACTATTTCACCCATCTAACCTTTTTGTGTGGCGCCCCTCACATCGGCGCCACACCTTGCTGTGTGGCGCCCGTGGCAGCGGCGCCATTCGCCCAGCCGACGTGGCGCCCTCGACGCTGAGCTGTGCGCCGATCCGACGTGGCAGCATGTGTGGCGCCGCTCCCATCGGCGCCACACATGCACTTGTAATTGCCCAAAACATATTGTAAGACAAATCGTCTGGGACTTAGCCGTTTTGGCGACGCTGTTTGTGTGGCGCCGATGCCACGGGCGCCACACTGTGAAGTGTGGCGCCGATGGTATCGGCGCCACACAAACAGCCTCGCCAAAACGACTAAGTCCCAGACGTCCGGAGCCCCTGGATGTTTTCGACGTATAAACAACATATTTGGCGCCGAGGTGTGGCGCCAGGGTGAGGAGCGTCACTTGTTGACTTGTGTTAAAACCATGAAAATTCTTGCCTTAGTTACCAGTTTTCAACACAACAATAGCAATTTCATACACATAGAACATACACATATAACACATCATAGCACATAGATTCAAACAACAAGTACCATTAGAGACATGGTTCGAAATGACATAGGATTCACAACACGATACTTATGAAGATAGAGTTCACAACAACACGTAGCAAATCCTAGTGTCGTCCTCGACGTGTCGTCCTCACGGGCTGCTTCCGGACGGCCATCCTTTTCGTCCGCTGTCGTGGGTCTTGTTGCTGCCGCTCCTCCTCCTGCTGCTCCTCCTCCTCAGAAGATAACGGCTCATCATTCCTCATCCTCCTCAAAGATGATCTCCGCGGCGGCGCCTCATCCTCCTCAATGACAACCTTCTTTCCTCGGTTGACATAATCGTCCGGAGTGTATCGGTTTGGAGCCTTGCTTCTTGGCTTCAACTGGTAAGTTGACCGTGTGGCTTGCTTCTTGTGTTGACTCACAATGTCTTGACTCAGGATGGTGTCGTCTTCAGGAATCTTCACAAACATGAACACATGAGATTACAAAAGTTGAAATTAGTAAGCACACGTTTGACAGCAACAAAATAGTCCATACCTCCGCCTCTTCAGAAGAGGATGTAGCCGCAATTTCGGTGTCGCGGCAACCTAGCAAGTTGGCTAACCGCCACATCTTTCGTGCAGTGTTCTGCGTCGTGGAAGTCATGGTTAGAAAGCCACCCGAACACAATAGCTTACATTGAAAGTTGGTGACCATACCTTAATGAAATGCCGCATCGGTCCAATAGGCTTCTCATCAGTATGGCTCTGATCCCAAACAACCTCGCACTCATCAGCTGTTTTTTGGATCTCGGACCGCTGCGACAAACATATTATACAAAATTTGAGCGATCACATGCCAATGTAGATGATGTACTAGCTAACGAGAGAATACATTACCACAAAGTTTAGCTCGGAAGCAATAGAAGTCGATCTTCCTTTGCGAGCATAGATGTCGTGCTGGCTTTGCGCAACCTCATCGAACTCGATGGGGTCGTCCAAGATGTCGCCAGCATACGCGGGTTTCACTAACTCGATACGCGTGCTTTGATGAAACCATTGGAGATAGTTGTTGAAAGCCCAAGTCGTGGGGGACAATCTCCACATGGCCAGCATTCCGTACCGCTTCCAAACAGTGTTGGAACGCTGTGACGTGGCCTCTATGATGGTCAGTGTTAAACATCTAGGGTTCCAACAAATCTAGTGTTAAACACATGCATTTTGTGGGCTATCAATTTCAACACATAGATTATAATTTAGATTGCCCCAACAACCATTTCAAATCTAGGTTCCATGTCTAGGGTTCATGTACAAATCTAGCAAGATCTATGAAATTAGTGGATGAATGTGAAGGATTCGAAGGGGATTACCTTGAGGAATGGATGGGGAAGAGATTGGCCGGTCAGATCTGACGAATTCGTCGCCGATTTGGTGGGGGGGGGGGAGAGGGGGAGGAGGAGGAACCGCCGGCCGCCCAAGTTCTTCACGCGAAACAGAGAGGAGAAAGAGGAGAGCTCGGGCTGGGGCGGGCGCGGGCGCCACACTTAAGTGGATGTGTGGCGCCCTTCCGAGCGGCGCCACCACAGTGTGGCGCCGATGGGAGCGGCGCCACTCATGCTACCACGTCGGATCGACGCACAGCTCAGCGTCGAGGGCGCCAGGTCGGCTGGGCGAGTGGCGCCGCCGTCACGGACGCCACACAACGAGGTGTGGCGCCAGCGTGAGGGGCGCCACACAAAAGGGTTACATGGGTGAAATAGTTTGCCCGGAAAATCAGTCTGTACTATAGTTACAATAAAGGGTTATTTTTGTGTAAATCGCCCTTGCTATTAGCCTATTATCTACCAAAGTACACACCTCACTATCTTCGGCTGTACAACGTATTTCTTTAGCTCACACAAACAGGATCTGCCCCATAGTTCTAGCTCCCCGGAAAGCAACTCTAGCAAATCCCTTAAAAGCCGGTCCGTAAAATCGCGAGTATAGGACATGATAAACTCAGTTTCGTTCATTGCCATCGCACATATCAGATCCGAATTGATGAAAAGGGCTAGTCAATCTACTTTATACACGTCAACAAACCCTCTCACGTGTGACGGAAAGACGAGAAGACAAGTCAACACGTGTAGAGAGGCAAAGAGGCAGCGGAAGGCCGGATACACACGGCAGGAGGTTGCGGGGATTTTTTTAGAATAAATTGGGAAAGCCAGGATTTGAACTCGAGACCTGGGGGCGCTGATACCATGTTAAGATTCATGCACTATCCACTTTAACCAAAAATCCGAACTGATGCAAAAGGGCTAGGCAATCTACTTATACACTTCAACACCCCCTCTGACGTGTGACGGGAAGACGACAAGACAAGTCAACACGTGTAGAGAGGCAAAAAGGCAGCGGCGGCGGCCGGGCGCGGGACGGCAGGGTGCCGGGGCGGGCGGCAGCGAGAAGAGGGGGGAGAAGAGATAATTTTCAGAATAGATTGTGAAAGCCAGGATTTGAACTCGAGACCTGGGGCTCTGATACCATGTTAAGCTTCATGCACTAGCCACTTGAACCAAAAATCCGAACTGATGGAAAGGACTAGACAATCTACTTTATACACGTCAACAGAAGTAACGAGTTCAACATCTGCTTGAGTTGTCCGTGAAATTCAACTATATACATCAACGATTTTACAAAAGGAGTACGGTAAAATCTAATTCAGCGCGGCCGCTGATGGCGTGTATTTCACACGTTCGTTGGGCAACCCCAAGAGGAAGGTATGATGCGCACAGCAGCAAGTTTTCCCTCAGAAAGAAACCAAGGTTTATCGAACCAGGAGGAGCCAAGAAGCACGTTGAAGGTTGATGGCGACGGGATGTAGTGCGGCGCAACACCGGAGATTCCGGCGCCAACGTGGAACCCGCACAACACAACCAAAGTACTTTGCCCCAACGAAACGAGTGAGGTTGTCAATCTCACCGGCTTGCCGTAACAAAGGATTAACCGTATTGTGTGGAAGATGATTGTTTGCGAGAGAAAATAGTAAAAGCAAGTATTGCAGCAGATTTGTATTTCGAGTATTAAAGAATGGACAGGGGTCCACAGCTCACTAGAGGTGTCTCTCCCATAAGATAAAAGCATGTTGGGTGAACAAATTACGGTCGGGCAATTGACAAATAGAGAGGGCATAACAATGCACATACATGACATGATAAGTATAGTGAGATTTAATTGGGCATTACGACAAAGTACATAGACCGCCATCCAACTGCATCTATGCCTAAAAAGTCCACCTTCAGGTTATCATCCGAACCCCCTCCAGTATTAAGTTGCAAAGCAACAGAGAATTGCATTAAGTATGGTGCGTAATGTAATCAACAACTACATCCTCGGACATAGCGCCAATGTTTTATCCCTAGTGGCAACATCACAACACAACCTTAGAACTTTCTGTCACTGTCCCGGTGTCAATGCGAGCATGAACCCACTATCGAGCATAAGTACTCCCTCTTGGAGTTAAAAGTAAAAACTTGGCCGGAGCCTCTACTAGAAACGGAGAGCATGCAAGATCATAAACAACACATGTGTAATAACTTGATAATTAACATGACATGGTATTCTCTATCCATCGGATCCCGACAAACACAACATATAGAATTACGGATAGATGATCTTGATCATGTTAGGCAGCTCACAAGATCCAACAATGAAGCACAATGAGGAGAAGACAACCATCTAGCTACCGCTATGGACCCATAGTCCAGGGGTGAACTACTCACTCATCACTCCGGAGGCGACCATGGCGGTGTAGAGTCCTCCGGGAGATGAATCCCCTCTCCGGCAGGGTGCCGGAGGAGATCTCCAGAATCCCCCGAGATGGGATCGGCGGCGGCGGCGTCTCGGCAAGGTTTTCCGTATCGTGGTTTTTCGCCTCAGGGGTTTCGCGACGGAGGCTTGAAGTAGGCGGAAGGGCGAGTCGGGGGCCGGACGAGGGGCCCACACCACGGGCGGCGCGGGCCCCCTTGGCCGCGCCGCCATGTGGTTTGGCCACCTCGTGGCCCCACTTCGTATGTTCTTCGGTCTTCCGGAAGCTCCGTGGAAAAATAGGCCCCCGGGTCTTCGTTTCGTCCAATTCCGAGAATATTTCGTTACTAGGATTTCGAAACCAAAAACAGCGAGAAAACAGAACCGGCACTTCGGCATCTTGTTAATAGGTTAGTTCCAGAAAATGCACGAATATGACATAAAGTGTGCATAAAACATGTAGGTATCATCAATAATATGGCATAGAACATAAGAAATTATCGATACGTCGGAGACGTATCAGCCGCTAACCTAACTGCACCAAAAACCGGCCCTAGGATACCTCACTGTGGCATGTGGGCGCGGCGGTGGCGTACAACGATCTCTAGTCATCGTCGAGGATGACGCACTCGATCTTCACCCGGCGGACGGCGTCGGCCTCCTCGCGCCTCCACCGCGCGGCCGCCTCCGCCTCAGGGACGATGCGCGCCGCCATGATCGCGGCCTCCTCATCGCTGACGTAGTCGCTGTCCTCGAAGTGCTTCATGAGCGGCGTCTCTTCATCATCCGAGCTCACCTCGTCCTCCGACGGTGAGGGAGAGCGGCGGCGATGACCGGAGGAGGAAGACCCCTCGCCAGATAAGGCGTACGGGGCGAGCTTCCCGAGCGGCACGAGCCCCCAATTTGTCTAGCGCCGTGTGCTGCGCTTCCGCGCGGCCTCGGAGCACAGCCATTTCACGCACTACGACGTGGTGTTGAACACCGGCAGCTCACGCCGCGGCGGGGCGCTTCCGCCCCCAATCTGTCCGCCCCCTGCTGGAACTACCGCCGAGAGGCATCTACGGGCTGGGCTGGGTGCGGCGGTGCAACGGAGCAGTGGAGGGGAAGTAGGGTTTCAACCCGTATCCACTGCTTTGGCCTATACATATACCATCCGCGCCACTGATTTCACGGTCCCCGTGAATTGTTTACGGGCCGGATACGGGCTCTGATCGACGAGCTAAACCGAGTGGAACTGTAAACCCGCTAGAATAATACGGGTTCGGCCAGTTTTAAGGGAACCGCTAGAGTTTCTCATACACAATGTTACATGCTTATGAGCTGAATTGAAATAAAGAAGAGAGTACAGAGCCCATAGGTGATGTAAGAAGAAAACCGGGTTTGCTAACTCTCATTCGAACATGAATTTAGTTAGAGCCCATTTAAATCCAGAGCTGCTGGGCGTTAGATTTGCATGGTGATTTCTACATCTTGCAAGTTGATCATGGGTTGCAAAGAAGTTTTTTTTCTAGTTGCACATGAGTTTATGGGCATCTTCACTTACTATTATCACACTTCCTTGTCGTAATGAACAAGACTGTATTACTGCTGTGAATTAATGAAGCTCGTGGGTAACTCTAAAAAAATAGTTGCCCATGAGCTGCCACTTAGATTTTTCAGTTGCACCATAATTACAATTAGATAATTTTTCAGTTGCACTATGATTGGAACAAGTTCTTTTCTTCCGTTGCAACATTGTCTCTTCTAGAATTCATACCGATTCCCCCTCCTCCTCCCTATTACACACTGGTTTTCAGTTACAACTATATATGGTTCTAACTGATATTTTTCTGTTAGAGGTGGATGATGTATTCAGATGAGAATTAAGCTTATTCTCATTCGAACTAGAATGATCTAACTGAGGTAACAAGACGCGGACTCAAATGATTGCTCAACAAGCTAAAGCCTCGTACTATGTGAATGTTGATCGTTCATTTTTGTTCCAGATCTGAACCTTGCCTGCCTCGCTCGACCACTCAACAACTGTACGAGTGTTTGCTTGCCCAAAGCATGGCGCCATGGAACCGCCTCCGAAACAAAGCACTGTCCTCAGCTACCTTCATTTGTCTAGAGAGGACCACGACTCCACGAGGAGCATTCACGCGGTACGTACGTGTGCTGACTGAGCTCTTACTCATCATCAATCAAAATGGTACGCTGGAGGTACTACGACGATGGTGGTGAATCGAAGCTGCTTAAATGTGATCGAAGACATCTAGTCTAGAGAGTTCAGTTCAGACTTGTATGCTCCGGCGGATCTGAACCATGGGGCGCAGCTTCGGCATGACGGCTCTCCTTCTCGTCGCCCTCGCCTCCGTGGTCTCATCGTGCACGGCGGAGCTTATGAGGACGACCGAGACTCGGTGGGCCCTCCGCCTTCCGCTGCCCAGCGGCGTCACCGGCGCCGAGAGCCTCGCCTTTGACGCGGAGGGCGGAGGGCCCTACACCGGCGTCTCCGACGGCCGCGTCCTCAAGTGGGGCGGCACCGCCGTCGGCTGGACAACCTTCGCCTACAACGCCAACTACAGGTACGTAATCTGTCCATGATCTTTCCAAATTCACAAAGATCGCACGATCACCATTAATTCTGTCAATGCGTGCCAACAAATTACAATCTAGACATGGTCAGTGCCTCACTGGTCTGACGGTGAGGAACGTGTCGTGCGGTGTGCTGCAGGAAACTTCCTCTGTGCTTGTCGTCGGTGGTGCCGTCGGAGGAGACGGAGAGCCTGTGCGGGCGCCCGCTGGGGCTTGCCTTCCACTACAGGTCGGGGTACCTGTACATCGCTGATGCGTACAAGGGGCTCATGAGGGTAGGGCCGGACGGCGGCGAGGCGGAGGTGCTGGTGACCGGGGCCGACGGGGTGGCGTTTAACTTTGTCAACGGCATCGATGTCGATCAAGCTACCGGTGATGTCTACTTCACCGACAGCAGCCTGACCTATCCACGCAGGTACGAAGTGGTACTTTACTTTACTGTTGTAATTTTGCTGCTGGCAACCTCGTGCCATATGAAAATTCAGTCAACTGAATAGCCTCGTGTGTTCTTGTTTTACACAATCTTAGTATATTATCATCATGAGATGCAAGAATACCTATTATATGTAGGGAGTGATGTTTTGGAACATGGGTGCATATGCTCCCTATATTTTGAAATGCATCTTATGTACATTTTAAATTTCAAAAAAATTGAAACAAAAAATTTGTACGTACATCTTCACATGCTACGCGCTCACAAAGTCGTTTCATAAAAAATCGACTTATCATGTGATGTGTGTAAAAAAGACAAAATTCAGTGCTAAAAATAATGTATTTCACAAGATAAAGTTTCTCCTTTTTACATAGACCACAAAAAATATTGGTTTTTTGTGAAACTTAGGGAATGCTCATACATTATGGAGATGTACATGTAGATTTTTTTATCCAAATTTTTTGACATTTCGAAATATATTTTTTTGGTAGAGGGAGCATACGCACCCGGGAGCCGAATTGAATTTCCGTTATATGTATGCTGACTTTCTTTGCAGATTCAACACCGAAGTCGTGATAAACGCGGATGCCACCGGACGACTGATGAAGTACAATGCAGAGACAAACCACGTCACCGTGTTGAAGGAAGGCTTACTCTACCCCAATGGCGTAGCCATCGGATACAATATGTCATATGTTGTTGTGGCGCACACCACGCCTTGCCAGGTCTTCAGGTACTACCTGAAAGGGCCAAAGGTCGGAAACTATGAGCTATTCGCCGACCTGCCGGGCTACCCGGATAACGTGAGGCGCGACGAGCAAAATGGCTATTGGGTCGCACTGAACCAAGAGAAGACACACCTAAATGCGACGGCTCCGGTCAAGCACTTGGTCGGGGTAAGGCTCAACCGCGATGGCATGGGGGTCGAGGAATTGACGGCGGCCAAGGGTGTCACCTTGAGCGAGGTGATGGAGCTAGACGGAAAGTTGTGGTTGGGGTCGGTCGAACTTGATTACGTGGGGATCATTGCCCAATCTGTTTATACTATTAGTCTCTGATATATATAGGAGAACAGTAGTGTTGTTTGCGGTCATTAGTTGGTCAGTTTAGTAAGTATAAATATGAATTTGTATGGAGTATGAATCTACATAGTAATGATGAAACTTATTTGAATTGGTTGTTCTTTTAGTATTTAGTTGTTACACTTCTGTTCTTGATCTCAAGAATGCCTCTTGATCTGGTATGTCATGTATGCTACTTCTTTATTACCATTGTTTTTTTTAGAATACTTAAGTACCATTGTTAACGGAATAGGATCAGCCCAACACAATCATAAAGAAGAAACAAACAACACAAATTTGTACATAAGAGACTCGAAAACAAAAAAAAAAGGTTATAGAAGTGTGAAAAGATGGAAAGCTAACTAAGCAACTAATTTAGTATGTACCGGCCGCTCACAGATAACCAATCAAAAACGGTATGCAACCCAAATAAGTATAATACAATTGGCCACGTGTCATATTAACAATATATTTTACAGTACAATGATGTAACTAGACACATCCTTCTAATATTTTTCGAATCATACATGAGAATTCTTCCTTTAGAGTTTTATAAGCAAATACTGCAAAATGGAGGCCGAGCTACATGTAGCTCTTTATTAAAAAAAACAAAAACTACTTTTTGAACTTTCAAAAAATCTAGATGTAGCCATTGATGTATGTTCTAAACATGAAAAAACTCAATGTGATTTTTTTTGTATTCTAGGCTACATAAAAATGAGCAAGTTTGATAAGCTTTATAATTTTGAAATATGCACTATTCACTATACTCAGATCCACACATTTGTCATTTTTGTGTAGCCTAAAATACAACGAATATCACATTGAGATTTTGCATGTTTGTTGATTTCATCATTGGCTACATGCAGGATTTTGTTTTAGATTTTTTAACTTATAACTATAATTTTAGAATTTCTAAAATAAAGAGCTACGTGTAGCTCGGTCTCCATTTGTCCACTCTTATTTTATTAGTTGTTATATTTCTATTTTTTTGTGCTCTTGATCTCGAGAGTGCCTCTTGATCTGGTGGGTCATGAGTGCTACTTCTTGTAGTAGTACTTTTGGTAACAGAACTAGATTGCCCCTGCACCATCGTAAAGAAGAAACAAACAACACAAATTTGTACAAAAGAGACACTCGAGTGTGAAAACAAATTTGTATAGAGTAAGATGGAACGCTGGAGTTAGTAAGTACCAACTCACAAATAATCAATCGAAAAAGGTAGGCAGCCGTTTTCCATATAGTACAACTAGGCAACAAGTTGATATTAGGTATATTTACATAATACAATGAATTTAAGAAAATCGACAAGATGCATCATTCCAAGAAGTGGATTTGCAATTCCAATAGATAATGTCTAAACAATGGGGCAGGTAAAGCAACACAACACTAGGAATCCTTGCAGTCGAGGCCACGTGTCACCTCCTTCTCTGCTTGGCGCTCAGACATCGAGAGGGGATGTGGACCTTGGATCTGTGTTGCTGCTAGAAGTTAGGTCCATAGCGATAGGGGTTATGCATTAGCGGTAGGGTTTTATTCCTCTACGGCGATGTTATGGGGGCGATGGACCGATGGTGACGCCGTGCGACATAAGGATAAAATTTCCCCGACTCCTGATCCACATCATCAACAATGGGCTCATCCAAGGCATGGAGGAGGGAGGTAGCCGCTCCTCTTGAACGACGAATTTGGTTATGTCATTGTATTTTGTAAGCGTTCATCTTGTCGTAGTGCATCTTCTCTGATCGGCGAGGTTCGGCCAGTTTTGGTTTCGTCACGGAGCTACTAAGTTTTTTTTTTTTTGCGAGGGAAAATGAAATGATATTAAAGTCCCGTTCTTACAGAAAGGTCCAGCTTGAAAAGATAAAAATTACAAATAAGGCCACTGGATCCCGATGTCGATGTCGAGCTCGATGCCGCCGGTGGCGCGTCGCCGCCGCCGTACCTCTCGATGGCTTGGATCAGGTACAGGCCCTCCGCGGCCGGGAAGTCGCCGGACGCCAGCTCCAGGGAGCTTACACCGCGGCCCTCCATCTCCATCGCGAGACTCCGCTCCACCTCCTTCTCCAAAACCGGCACGAACCGGCCCAACCGCCACGCCGGCGCCGGAGAGGGCTTGAGAAGCTCCACGGATCCGCGGATCCGCAAGCTCCGGGAAGACGAGAGCTCCACCGCGGAGCTCCGAAGAGCACCACCGTCGAAGAGGACGAGCTCCGCCTCAAAACGCCACGCCGACCACACCACCTCCTTCTCAACGCCGCCGGCAGGCCACCTAGAGTACCCTACACTATGTACAAGCCGTGGATCGACGATTCCCCAGCCTCCCGCCGCCGGGGCGGCCGCCGGAGGAGGAGGAATCGGCGACCCGACGGCGAGCGAGGTGGATCTCCGGTGAGGTTTCAGAAAATCGCCCCTCCCTACTGTAGCGGGGGAAGGGGAACGACCAAGCTTCGTTTTTTCACGGAGCTACTAAGTTTAGGTCTCCCTAGTCTTGTATGTCTGGATATGGGCCGGTCTTCCATCCCTCTTTGTCGCATTTTTCTTTGGGATGACTATATTTTCCTTAAATCATTTACGCCAGCTTCTTTTGGCTCCTACTAGCGAGTTCCTTATTGTTGTGTTAAGAATGTTTTCTTGGCTCTGGCGTGGTTTGGAGGTCTAGAGACAACATTGAGCTTCGTTCATGATATGCCAGGGAGTGCAGGAACAAGACGACGTTGATTTACCAAGGATATGTGTGTAATTTTCTTTTTGTAAAGAAAATCTTGCAAGGATTGATTCATGCCTTTTCGGGAAAAAATAGTCTAAACGATGGACTGCAAACACAAGTTCCAAGAGTATGGTTAACTAAGTTAAGAAATGCTCCAAAATCTACACTTTATCTAGAGTCCATGTTGCTTGCACAAAAAAGTACTCATGTGAATTTCAAACAAAGGATATCATTGCCATTTTTTCAGGTAAGAGGCGGACGCAAACATAGCACAACATTGACTGACGAAGCCTTTTGAGCTGCAAGTCTAGTGTCCGTAACATATTCCCATTTTTTCTTCCTCATATATCGACAGCACTTTAAGACGAATGGAAGATCGATCTCACGAAGTTCGTGTCGCATCCATGGCCACAAATATGTGGCGCAGGCCGGCCACGGTGCTCTTCGTTTGACCGTGTGCCATGAATCAATGCATGATGCACGACCCGCCGGCCCACATGCCCCCGAAGTCCAGTCGAAGTCATCAAGATCTAGCTCACGTGACGCGCAAACGCAGCAACACCACAGCGCCCATGTTCAAGTCAACGGAACCAGCCTCTTGTTTACTCGGATCGATGAACAAGAAGACAAAACCAAGATCCAAAAGGGAGAGCAGAGCAAGAACGAGGATGAATCTCTGAAGTCTGAACCGAGTCGCGCAGGAAAGACATCTCTGAACATGCATTCATCTCTCGATGATAGAAGATGGTGTAACAAAGCTGTAAACTAAACACGCTTGAATCCAAGAAGCTTCTTGCAGGCCTTGAAGATGCCAGTGCCCCTCTTCTTCTTCTTCGCCGTCCGCTCGTCGATCTCCTTGTGGCTCGCCGGTTCTCCCTGCTCTTGTGCAGGCTCCGCCCCCTTCTTCTGCCCGTCGACGACGACCACCTCCTCGAGCGCCTCGGCCTCGTCGTCGTCGCAGTCGTCCAGGCCGTCGTGGATCCTCCAGTACCCGTCCGAGAGGCTGGACGCCGGCTGCCGCCTCATGGAGAAGGCCCGCCTTACCGCGGCCTGGAAGCCGCCGCCGCCGCGGTGGCCGTTGGTGGACTTGCTCCGCTCCACGGCCGCGAACCTCTGGGAGGCGGAGGAGAGGTTCCTGACCATGGTCGCCGCCCCGACCGCCACCCCCTCCCACTTGCCTTCCTCCGCCGCCGTGCCGGTCGGGGCCGGGACCGGAAGCTCGACGCTGGGCGCCGGAGGGGACGAGACGAGGTTGCTGTAGCCGCTCATCTCTACGACTCTACACTGCAGGTGGTAGCGTGTGCTGGTATGCAGAAATGGTGGGGTCGTTGGCGTGGAGGTTTTCAGGTTCTTCTGAATTTGTAGCCGTGCGCGGTTGTGGAGTGGGCGGTGGGCGGTGCCGGCGCGTGCGCGGTGCTCGTCAGCAGCGGCAGTGGAGTGAGAATGGAGCGCGTGGTGTGCTCTGAGATGAGCCGCTCTGGCCTTGTCGCGGTGTTGGGTTTGGGGCGAAATCATTAGCCGTTCAGTCATTGGGGTTGGGGCCCCGCAGGAGCGTCCAATTTGACCAGCACGTCAGGAGACGCCGGGCCCCGGGGTTTGACGACTCGGGCTCCAGCAAAACCCGGACGCGCATGGAGCCTTGACATGATGTGTCACCAACCTAGCGCTGTCTTATCAGCACTGATTTCAGGCGTACGTATCTGGGTGAACAATACTGGCCAAAATCGACAAAAATAACCTTAAAATGAAATAAATTCGAAAATTAAACTTATGTGAAACAATTTCAAAAACTAACCCTTCTTAGCCACGCCAGTGTCGAGGGCGTCGCAGGTGTGGGGTCCTTGCGCTCAGCGTTGCACTGTAAAGTGCCGCGCCGTGGGCTGGTGTGGCACAACGATTTCAGCTTATTCGGACTGAGTGGCATCGAGCTGCTCCAGCTTCCTCAGCCTGTCCACTTCCTCCAGCAGCGGGACGACGATCTGGTTGAAACTGGAGATGCCCTAATAACATGGCAAGGCGTCGCAAAAAATTATTCACCCCACACGCAATTTACAACATGAATTACAAGGTTCAATAATTGGAAATTGCATCCTAGAAAAGAGAGGACAAGCATTGTTCGATAAGGTGAATTAGAGCAACTGAAGAAAGGCGTAGACACATCTTCCTCTTCGAGGTCGCGTTGGAGAAGATCTTGGTCGATGGGATCAGCATGTTCCTTCTCCCTCTCGTGCCATGATTTGGAAGGATGATGTCAGGCAGTGGCGGAGACAGGGGGACCAGCAGGGGCCTGGCCCCCCTAACACCATTGATTTCTTGCTAAAAAATTATGAACAGTGCAGATTTTGAAATTTTTTCTTCAACCGGCCCCCCTCAACAAGCAAAATTTCACATTTCTGCTTCCGCCACTGATGTCAGGTCGCCGGCGAGCACCATCCCATATCTGCAAGGAAGACACATGGGGATACTTATGATCCTACAAAGAGGGAATGCTGATGCCATCTACCATCTCCACGTTACTTATGATCACTTGTGCCATATGATGTACCTGGTACGACGTTCCTGGTTTCCTACCAATAGGTGATCATTTTGAGATTTCCAAATACACAACATAGAAGTCAAATATTTGGCACATAAGGGTGAGAGCGATTCATGCTTAACAAGTTCATAATGATTGTGTGACTCAGTTGCAACTAGCTCCAAGCTTTTTTGAACGGATAAACCAAGATGCACTAAACAAAGTTGTTGTAGAGAATGCACATGTACTTCTTCGATGACACATCTAGCACATAGTTTTCTAATATGAAGAGAGTACTTGCCTACTCGAACTCATATTGACATAGCTCTCCTAAGAAATATCAATCCAAAATTTTGCACTCATGAGGTTCTTACAAATGTTCTTTGAAGCCCTTAAACAGAGGCCTCTTCAATTTGTTTCCTCTCTAACACCAGTCCGCCGAAAGTTCCAGATGATAGTTGTTAGTTTAGCAATGAATTTTTTGGTGAAGAAAATATTGGACATGTAATAGGTAGGGACATACGAGTAATTTTTTTTTTTGATTAGTTCAAGTCTTGCGACATGAGAGAGCTTGTTGATTTGTATGTACTAAGTTTGGATTTAAACTTGTCTAACAATAAGTTGTAGGTGGCAGCTCTATCCTTAACAGGTAAGATGCAAGTGGCCAAGGTGAATGAAGTTGTTGTCAATCTGTGGCACTTGAAAGATCTGTTTAATCCAATGGATGGTAGAAGAGGTAACATTTATGCTCAAAACTATTCTAACATGTCTCTGTACGTAGAGCATATAAATCCTCCATGAGAACCCTGAACTCTGAACATAGAGCCATAGAATAACTACTAGATGCAAGCAGTTGGGTTACGAGATGCTACAAGAACATCGACCTGTTGTCCAAATAATATTAAAATTTGAAAGTTATAAATAATTTGAAAAAAACCCGTACATATGAATGCTATATATATTGTACTAATTCATAATTTCTTAATGTAAAATACCTTATATTTTAGGCACATAAAAAAAGACCAAAGTGCAAATCTGAGTGTGGTGAAAGAGTGCAAAATTTGTCAGATTTGATATTTTTTCTCAGCACAGAATACAAGTTAATTCGCATTTAAAATGTGTACCCCTTTTTTGTACATTACTACAGGCATGTATTTTTTTTTGATGCTTTGAAACAAGTTTTCGAATTTTCAAAAATTCTGGGCTACCTATGGCCCGTGCTCCAAAGCGAGTTTTTTTTCAATGAATGGATGGGTATGTAGTCCGCAATTCAAGGCCCAATTGTAGGGTACGACTTTGCGAATGCAACACCACACGCAGGCCTCAAGGAACAGCGGTCGACCGGTTGGGCCGGAATTACACGCGAGATTTAACACTCAGTGCAGGATGGTACGCTCCGCTCACTCGCTCATTCTGCTACATTTTACAACTTGCAACTTGCAAGTCATCCCGTAAGTCTCTTTCCGTAGCAATCCGTCCGTAGGTTTAGCATTTCCGTTTTACAATCTTTCCACTGTACAACATGTTCTACAAGATGTGCTCCTCAGATGGAATGTCGACTTCTCAGGGTGGCATGTAGGAGCCGTGGTGGTCGTGCGGCGGCCAATGCACCCCCTCCCTTGGACACGACGGCGGCAGCGGCAGCGGCGCCGGCTGCGCCAGGTACGTCGGGTACCGCTGCCCCGGCATCAGCACCGACAGGTCCACTGTCTGCATCACCGTCTCTACCTGAAACATGGCAAAGCCAACCGCTCAGTATCTCATCAAGCAAGAAGCAACACGTACAACGCACGCATTCCGTGTCAAATTCAGGAGATGTTAGTTGTCAGGTACTAGCCAGATGATGAGATGAGGATCTTACCATGGGCGGGCCGTGGAGTTTGCCGGGCGAGCGGTGGTTGCGCCTACGGCGGCCCGGTGAGCTACCCGGCGCCGGGAAGGCCTGGGGCTTAATGAGGTGCTCGAAGATGGCCATGAGAAGGAAGATGGAGATGAGGATGGCCGTGGCCGCGAACCCGAACGAGATGGCGTCCATCGACGTGCCGAAGTCCCTCAGTGTCGACGCCTCGCCGGTCCTCGCGTCCGCGGCTGCAGCCGGCTCGGACGGCGTCATCGCGGCGTCCCTTGGCCATGGCCTCGACCTCTGCCAGGATTCGCTCATATCTGCCTGCTTTTTTGGTCCCCTTTCGCAACCCCTGCAAAGACATGGCCCTCGTTTACTGGAGAAGCCACTGCAGTTCAAGCAAGAAAGCTGGAAAACAATGCAAGAGGAACTGGTACCACTTGTATAGTTCTATTCCTTGTGCTCAACCAAGAAAGCTGGTGCCAAAAGGAGGACAAATAACAGGAGGACTGAAGAAACACTATGCAAGCAACTGATTCAGAACCATGTACATTGCAGTTGCAGGCAAAAGAGAGGTATCTATATACCTTCGGTGCCTTGCTCTGTCTTTGCTGATAGGGTTATGGAGGCTCGGTGTGTTGATCGCGGAGTTCCAGGAGCGGGGGAACCTACAAGAATGAGAGCTACCCTGCCTGCAGCCTCTACTTAAAGGGAGGCCTGCCACTGAATCAAAAGTGAGATCTCCTAAGCAGATCCGGTAGTGGTGGTGGCAATGTGGCGCGACTCGCGAGAAGAGAAAACCCAAGGAAATGTTTAGAGCAACAAAAAGAGGGAAAGGCTGCCACAGCTCTCATATAGAAATGAGCGTGGGGGTAGATGATGGAGGCTCCAACAGTTTGAGGGAAGGCTGCGAGATTGGTAGCACTAGAGAAAATAATCCCAGGATCATGGCCAGTGGCACCCCACTCCCATGCACCGCAGCTAGCCCACATGATCCTCCTAATAAAGACCAGTGTTATCTGGTGCTAGAGCAGGGAAAATGATTCAAAGTGCTAGCATATAGCCAGGGCCGAGCCAAAAGGAGAGCGAAAAGGAGTGGGCGACGCAGGGGAAAAGCACGTCGTGGAAAGAAGCGAAGTTTTCGCGTTGCCTTTGCTCAGATCAGGGACCAATTAGCCTGCGATGAGCATCATGGCTGCTGTCAGGTGAGTGCCACCGTACATAGATTTATCCGTTTCCAATGTAGCACCCTCAGATGCATCTGATGGCCGCTGTCAGGAATTTTATGATTTAGATCACCCAGTGGTTGATCTGGTTTTGAGAAATTGAGCTTGAGAATCCAGTCAGAAAAATGCCAGGAAGAATGTCTGTGGAGACTGTTCGAGGCTGCCCTAGAAAAATCTACTCTCTGTTAGGTGCCATTAGGATCATCTTAGGAAACATCAGAAGTAACTAACTCTCCAAAAGGTGAGGGTCAAACTGTCAGTATCAATACTCAGTAGACTGACTAGCTAAAAATAGTAGTTTGCATGTGTATTCTGACATTGGCAAGTGTTATTTACTATAGGCAGCTCTCCTACGTGGGCAATGCTACCACTGGTAGTAAATTAGTAACTGTTGATTACACATGCATGAATCGCCTCCTTTCTCAGGTAGTCTCTCCAACTCCTCGTATATATGTAATATGGATCGCATAACTTTATATTGTTCCTTTCTCCATCCGCAAATAATCCTGTCCCCCTGCCTTGAGCATGCATCAACCAGCTAAAGAGAATGCCATTAATCTGTTCGCGATGCTTGCTTCCAAAGACAGAACTTGGTACTTGTGAGTTGGGAGACAACTAATAAAGTGTAAATCAATTGGTATATTTAATTATGAGCATCGGCGTATTGTCTGGCGAGGAGGCGAGCATCAAGTGGGGTGGTACTTGTTTTTGTTACCTCATTCACAATCTAGAGCCCGGGGACATGAGTGCGAGAGAGGGAAAGACATATATTTTGGGAGCTAAATTATGAAAGTAAATCTCAATTTAGACTTCGTGCTTCTACTTTGTGTTGCAGCGGTGCCCCAATCCCCTAACACAAGCAATATCCAAAGGAAAACAATGGGGGTAAAGCAAAACACAAGCGAACAAAACTAATCGCCTAGGAATGAATATGGTTCATGGTTGACAAAGAAAAGAAAAGGAAGGTTCCTTCTTGGTAGATAAGATAGGTTAACAATGGCCAGGCGACAACGAAGCGATGCATGAAGAGATGCAGAATGACGTGATAGGAAAAGACTATACCAGAGACGGAACAACAGAGAAAGATATGTAGATACGCGCATGGAGAGTCATGAGAAGACAGACTAATCCATGTGACACGAGAGATTGGTCCATAATAAACTGTATCGTGGTTAACTGGTCCTGTTACTTATGTATTTAGCAAGGGCGTCTTATCATTGTAAAGCCTGCACCGAGGGAGGAGTGGATGATGGCAGCTAAACTAGTTTCCTAGGCGACCTAAAAAGTAGAAATTAGAAAAGGAAGAAAAGGTCTTTTCCCGAGCTGAAGACCACATGCATGTGGAGGGGCTCACATGTCTCCCCGTCCTAGATGCTAGAGATGGCGAGAAAGAAACGAGCTCGCTGCGCTTAAATGCTCAGAGCAGCTCTAGCCGCTACCGTAAATAGGCTCACAATTAAAAGTGGTGTCACGCTCGGTTTTACGCTCTAGCAACTCCGGTGACATACGGGGCCACGCTTGGTTTTACGCTTCGTGCGACACCCGTAAAGTGGTGCCCGACCATAAACGTAGTTCAGTGGCCTGAGAAAAGCCCGCTTCGGACGTACATATGCCGCTCGGCTCGCTGGACCCAAGCAGAAATCCTATCTACTCCGTCGCACTCCCTCGCCAAATCCGCCGCCGCTGACGAACCTCCAGCGCCCAAATACTATACCGCCAGCACCTAATCCACACCACCACCATCGACGAGAATCGCTCCGCCGCGGTGACATGGAGCCCATCCCACCGCTCTCCCTGCCGCGCTTCGGTGCCCGCGACCAGCGCCTCATGACCAGCGCTGAGCTCCGAGCAAGTCGCTCGGTGGGCAGCAAGAAGAGAGCGGCGCGGCGCTGGACCAACTGGGGAGCGTCGGTGCCTCCCTCCCTCACGCCGTACGCATACGGCGGCACCCCCTCCTCATGTGCGGGGAGCAGCAACAGCCGCCGTAATCCCTCTCCACCGCCCTCCCTCTCCTCGGCGCTCAGCTCCGAGGAATCCGAAGAAGACGACGACGGTGACTTCGTCGCCTCTGACGAGGCCGAGGCGCGCGCGGATCAAGCGATGCTCCGAGCGGACCCGCCTCCACGAGGTCGCCGTCGAGACGTCGAGTTGGAGGAGGCCCTCCGCCTCATCGAGCGCCAGAAGGCGGAGGAGGAGGCGGTGCAGCAGCGCTAGAAGGCGGAGGAGCGCGCGGCGGACGTCATCGTCATCGAATGAATCATCGATGTCGCTGTCGTAGTTTTTCGATTAATGGAATATATATTAGTATCAAAAGATATCAATTACACCCCGCCTCTGAGCCAACGCAATACCCTAATGGCAGTATGGATACACACAACTAAAAAGGAGAAAAAAAAAACTAAGAAATAAAAGTACCGTTACAGTATCCTAGCCATAGCAACAACAATACATCCACCATCAATATAGGATCTAAAATTCAGACTCTCCAAAAGCGACGCATTCAAGAAGAAAACAGTGCACCAGCACCGCCGTCACCTGATTAAAGATCTTGAGTTTCCACCCTAAAGATAGCCACCGTAGTTAGCTAGCCGCCGCAGGTAGATGCGCGCTAGTTTCTTTTACTCTGTATGCCGACTATGATCGCTCTGGTCCTAGCGACGATTGAACTATGATCTTGAACTATGTGTGTATCTTACTGAATTTTCTCTAGATTTTCCCGGAAGTGCAATAAAAGTGAAATTTTAAAAAGTTCAGTGTAGGATTCGATGGCTGCTCTGTTTACGAGTTTCTTGAACTGAAATTACAAGATTCGGTGAACTGAACTCCATTTACAGTTCGGTGCTAGCGCTGCTCTGAGGAGGGTGAGAGAAACAAATGGACTGATGCGGACTAGATAAACGGAGCAACCCAGCTCGGGCGGACCTTCGAGTTCAGACGAATTAGAGCATCTCCCGCGGTCTCCCCGATGAGATTTCCAGGATGCCTTTTTTTTCATTCGGATGGATGAAAACGGTCCAGTAGCGCTCCCGGTTCCTCGTTTTCGTCCGGATTTGGGCTTTCATCCATCCGGAGAGCCCAGGTCATCCTCCGTCCTCTGGGGAGCGTTCGGGGACTCCAGACGAAACGAAAGCGCGGGAATTGTCTGGTGGCCCCGACTTGTCGGCGACAGAGGCCGATCTTCGTCCTCCTCGCATCGTCTTCCCGAGATACGGCGCGCGTGTGATTTGGGGGAAGTTTTTAATTTAATAGATAGAAGAAATTTGTAGACAAGCACAAATTACATATAAATACATCGGAAAAATATAAAGAAGACATATAAAAACTTTGAAAAAAACTACTTCCATGATGGCCCCGCATCATCATCCTCACGCTGGCGCTTCCGGCTCGTCACCTCCTCCGAAGAGGCGGTATCGGTCAACGCTGATACGTCTCCAACGTATCGATAATTTCTTGTGTTCCATGCCACATTATTGATGTTATCTACATGTTTTATGCACACTTTATGTCATATTCGTGCATTTTCTGGAACTAACCTATTAACAAGATGCCGAAGTGCCGGTTCCTGTTTTCTCGCTGTTTTTGGTTTCAGAAATCCTAGTAACGAAATATTCTCGGAATCGGACGAAATCAACGCCCGGGTTCCTATTTTACCCGGAAGCATCCAGAACACACGAGAACCGCCAGAGAAGGGAGGCAGGGCCACCAAACCCTACCCCGGCGCGGCCAAGGGGGGGCGCGCCCCCCTAGGGTGTGGACCCCCTTCGACCTTCCTGCGCCGCCTCTCCGCCTATAAAAAGCCCCTGGATCAGAAAACCCGATAACAATTGACGAAACCCACAGAAACCTGCCAGAGCCGCCGCCATCGCGAAGCCAAGATCGGGGGACAGGATCTCGTTCCGGCACCCTGCCGGAGCGGGGAAGTGCCCCCGGAAGGCTTCTCCATCGACACCGCTGCCATCCCCACCGCCATCTTCATCACCGCTGCTGCTCCCATGAGGAGGGAGTAGTTCTCCATCGAGGCTCGGGGCTGTACCGGTAGCTATGTGGTTCATCTCTCTTCTATGTGTTTCAATACAATAATCTCATGAGCTGCCCTACATGATTGAGATTCATATGATGATGCTTGTAATCTAGATGTCATTATGCTAGTCAAGTGAGTTTTACTTATGTGATCTCCGGAGACTCCTCGTCCCACGTGTGTAAAGGTGACGAGTGTGTGCACCGTGTGGGTCTCTTAGGCTAGATTTCACAGAATACTTACTCATTGAATGGCATAGTGAGGTGCTTATTTATATCTCTTTAAGATTGCAGCATGTTGTATCACAATTTATCTATGTGCTACTCTAGTGATGTGTTATTAAAGTAGTTTTATTCCTCCTGCATGTGTGCAAAGGTGACGAGTGCGTGCACCGTGTTAGTACTTGGTTTATGCTATGATTATGATCTCTTGTAGATTATGAAGTTAACTATTGCTATGATAATATTGATGTGATCTATTCCTCCTACATATGCATGAAGGTGACGAGTGTGCATGCTATGCTAGTACTTGGTTTAGTAGCGTTGATCTATCTTACACTAAAGGTTACTTAAACATGAGCATTATTGTGGAGCTTGTTAACTCCGGCATTGAGGGTTCGTGTAATCCTACGCAATGTGTTCATCATCCAACAAAAGTGTAGAGTATGCATTTATCTATTCTGTTATGTGATCAATGTTGAGAGTGTCCACTAGTGAAAGTGTAATCCCTAGGCCTTGTTCCTAAATACTGCGTTACTACTGCTGTGTTACTACTGCTGAGTTACTACTGCTTGTTTACTGTTTTACTGCGTTACTACTGCTGCAACACCACCACCATCAACTACACGCCAAGCACTTTTCTGGCACCGTTGCTACTGCTCATACTTATTTATACCACCTGTATTTCACTATCTCTTCGCCGAACTAGTGCACCTATTTGGTGTGTTGGGGACACAAGAGACTTCTTGCTTTGTGGTTGCGGGGTTGCATGAGAGGGATATCTTTGACCTCTTCCTCCCCGAGTTCGATAAACCTTGGGTATCCACTTAAGGGAAACTTGCTGCTGTTCTACAAACCTCTGCTCTTGGAGGCCCAACACTGTCTACAAGAATAGAAGCTCCCGTAGACATCAAGCACTTTTACGGCGCCGTTGCTTGAGGAGGAAAGGTAAAAGGCTCTCATACTACGGTCCCGAGGTAAAGTATTTTTCCGGCGCCGTTGTGTGTGTGCTCAAAGCTATTTCCTTTAGATCCTGCAATTGCATCTTGTTGTTTCTTGTTTACACTAGTTTGGCATAATGTACAAGAGTGAGCTTCTTATTCTATTTCCTGATTTAAAACATGGATTGTTTGATGCGAAAATTAAAAAACCTATGAAATCTTCTTTGCATGCTTGGTAGTAATATTAGTATGAACGCTTTGAACACCATTGTTGACAATGATATAGAAAGTTCTAAGCTTGGGGAAGCTGGTTTTCATGATATTTTTAGTCCCCCAAGCATTGAGGAGAAAATTTTCTTTGATGATACTTTGCCTCCTATTTATGATGATTATAATGATAGTGGTCTTTTGGTGCCACCTACTATGGAGAGTAAACTTTGTTGTGATTATACTATGCCTCCTACACTTGATGAGAATAATAATGATAGCTACTTTGTTGAATTTGCTCCCACTACAATTAATAAGAATAACTATGCTTATGTGGAGAGTAATAATTTTATGCATGAGACTCATGATAAGAATGTTTCATTTGATAGTTATATTGTTGAGTTTGCTCATGTTGCTACTGAAAGTTATTATGAGAGGGGAAAATATGGTTGTGGAAATTTTCATGTTACTAAAACACCTCTCTATGTGCTGAAATTTTTGATGCTACACTTGTTTTATCTTCCTATGCTTGTTACTTTGCTCTTCATGAACTTGTTTATTTACAAGATTCCCATGCATAGGAAGCATGTTAGACTTAAATGTGTTTTGTATTTGCCTCTTGATGCTCTCTTTTGCTTCAAATACTATTTCTTACGAGTGCATCATTAAAACTGCTGAGCCCATCTTAATGGCTATAAAGAAAAGAACTTCTTGGGAGATAACCCATGTGTTATTTTGCTACAGTACTTTATTTTATATTTGTGTCTTGGAAGTTGTTTACTACTGTAGCAACCTCTCCTTATCTTAGTTTTGTGTTTTGTTGTGCCAAGTAAAGTCTTTGATAGTAAAGTAAGTACTAGATTTGGATTACTGCGCAGTTCCAGATTTCTTTGCTGTCACGAATCTGAGCCCACTGCCCTGCAGGAAGCTCAGAAAATTATGCCAATTTACGAGCATGATCCTCAGATATGTACGCAACTTTCATTCAATTTGAGCATTTTCGTTTGAGCAGGTCTGGTGGCCTAATAAAATCCATCTTTACGGACTGTTCTGTTTTGACAGATTCTGCCTTTTATTTCGCATTGCCTCTTTTGCTATGTTGGATGAATTTCTTTGATCCATTAATGTCCAGTAGCCTTATGCAATGTCCAGAAGTGTTAAGAATGATTGTGTCACCTCTGAACATGTTAATTTTTATTGTCCACTAACCCTCTAATGAGTTGTTTCGAGTTTGGTGTGGAGGAAGTTTTCAAGGGTCAAGAGAGGAGGATGATATACTACGATCAAGAAGAGTGAAAAGTCTAAGCTTGGGGATGCCCCGGTGGTTCATCCCTGCATATATCAAGAAGACTCAAGCGTCTAAGCTTGGGGATGCCCAAGGCATCCCCTTCTTCATCGATAAATTATCAGGTCCCTTCTCTTGAAACTATATTTTTATTCGGTCACATCTTATGTGCTTTACTTGGAGCGTCTGTGTGCTTTTGTTTTTGTTTTTGTTTGAATAAATTGGATTACATCATGCTTGTGTGGGAGAGAGACACGCTCCGCTGGTTCATATGAACACATGTGTTCTTAGCTCATAATATTCATGGCGAAGTTTCCTCTTCGTTAAATTGTTATATGGTTGGAATTGGAAAATGATACATGTAGTAATTGCTATAATGTCTTGGGTAATGTGATACTTGGCAATTGTTGTGCTCATGTTTAAGCTCTTGCATCATATACTTTGCACCTATTAGTGAAGAATACATAGAGCATGCTAAAATTTGGTTTGCATAATTGGTCTCTCTAAAGTCTAGATAATTTCTAGTATTGAGTTTTGAACAACAAGGAAGACGGTGTAGAGTCTTATAATGTTTTCAATATGTCTTTTATGTGAGTTTTGCTGCACCAGTTCATCCTTGCGTTTGTTTCAAATAAGCCTTGCTAGCCTAAACCTTGTATCGAGAGGGAATACTTCTCATGCATCCAAAATACTTGAGCCAACCACTATGCCATTTGTGTCCACCATATCTACCTATACTACATGGTATTTTCCCGCCATTCCAAAGTAAATTGCTTGAGTGCTACCTTTAAAATTCCATCATTCACCTTTGCAATATATAGCTCATGGGACAAATAGCTTAAAAACTATTGTGGTATTGAATATGTAATTATGCACTTTATCTCTTATTAAGTTGCTTGTTGTGCGATAACCATGTTCATTGGGGAACGCCATCAACTCATTGTTGAATTTCATGTGAGTTGCTATGCTTTTTTACTGAAGTAAGGGCGATCTACACTGAGTTGAATGGTTTGAGCATGCATATTGTGAGAGAAGAACATTGGGCCGCTAACTAAAGCCATGATTCATGGTGGAAGTTTCAGTTTTGGACAAACATCCTCAAATCTCTAATGAGAAAAGAATTAATTGTTGTCAAATGCTTAAAGCATTAAAAGAGGAGTCCATTATCTGTTGTCTATGTTGTCCCGGTATGGATGTCTAAGTTGAGAATAATCAAAAGCGAGAAATCCAAATGCGAGCTTTCTCCTTGGACCTTTGTACAGGCGGCATAGAGGTACCCCTTTGTGAAACTTGGTTAAAGCATATGTATTGCGGTGATAATCCAGGTAGTCCAAGCTAATTAGGACAAGGTGCGGGCACTATTGGTACACTATGCATGAGGCTTGCAACTTATAAGATATAATTTACATGATGCATATGCTTTATAACTACCGTTGACAAAATTGTTTCATGTTTTCAAAATCAAAGCTCTAGCACAAATATAGCAATCGATGCTTTTCCTCTATGAGGACCATTCTTTTACTTTCAATGTTGAGTCAGTTCACCTATTTCTCTCCACCTCAAGAAGCAAACACTTGTGTGAACTGTGCATTGATTCTTACATACTTGCTTATTGCACTTATTACATTACTCTATGTTGACAATATCCATGAGATATATATGTTACAAGTTGAAAGCAACCGCTGAAACTTCATCTTCCTTTGTGTTGTTTCAATGCCTTTACTTTGAATTATTGCTTTATGAGTTAACTCTTATGCAAGACTTATTGATGCTTGTCTTGAAGTGCTATTCATGAAAAGTCTTTGCTATATGATTCAGTTGTTTACCCATGTCATATACATTGTTTTGATCGCTGCATTCACTACATATGCTTTACAAATAGTATGATCAAGTTTATGATGGCATGTCACTCCAGAAATTATCTTTGTTATCGTTTTACCTGCTCGGGACGAGCGAGAACTAAGCTTGGGGATGCTGATACGTCTCCAACGTATCGATAATTTCTTGTGTTCCATGCCACATTATTGATGTTATCTACATGTTTTATGCACACTTTATGTCATATTCGTGCATTTTCCGGAACTAACCTATTAACAAGATGCCGAAGTGCCGGTTCCTGTTTTCTGCTGTTTTTGGTTTCAGAAATCCTAGTAACGAAATATTCTCGGAATCGGACGAAATCAACGCCCGAGGTTCCTATTTTACCCGGAAGCATCCAGAACACACGAGAACCGCCGAGAGAAGGGAGGCGGGGCCACCAAACCCTACCCGGCGCGGCCAAGGGGGGTGCCCCCTAGGGTGTGGACCCCCTTCGACCTTCCTGCGCCGCCTCTCCGCCTATAAAAGCCCCTGGATCGAGAAAACCCGATACCAATTGACGAAACCCACGAAACCTGCCGAGCCGCCGCCATCGCGAAGCCAAGATGCGGGGGACATGATCTCTGTTCCGGCACCCTGCCGGAGCGGGGAAGTGCCCCGGAAGGCTTCTCCATCGACACCGCTGCCATCTCCACCGCCATCTTCATCACCGCTGCTGCTCCCATGAGGAGGGAGTAGTTCTCCATCGAGGCTCGGGGCTGTACCGGTAGCTATGTGGTTCATCTCTCTTCTATGTGTTTCAATACAATAATCTCATGAGCTGCCCTACATGATTGAGATTCATATGATGATGCTTGTAATCTAGATGTCATTATGCTAGTCAAGTGAGTTTTACTTATGTGATCTCCGGAGACTCCTCGTCCCACGTGTGTAAAGGTGACAGTGTGTGCACCGTGTGGGTCTCTTAGGCTAGATTTCACAGAATACTTACTCATTGAATGGCATAGTGAGGTGCTTATTTATATCTCTTTAAGATTGCAGCATGTTGTATCACAATTTATCTATGTGCTACTCTAGTGATGTGTTATTAAAGTAGTTTTATTCCTCCTGCATGTGTGCAAAGGTGACAGTGCGTGCACCGTGTTAGTACTTGGTTTATGCTATGATTATGATCTCTTGTAGATTATGAAGTTAACTATTGCTATGATAATATTGATGTGATCTATTCCTCCTACATATGCATGAAGGTGACGAGTGTGCATGCTATGCTAGTACTTGGTTTAGTAGCGTTGATCTATCTTACACTAAAGGTTACTTAAACATGAGCATTATTGTGGAGCTTGTTAACTCCGGCATTGAGGGTTCGTGTAATCCTACGCAATGTGTTCATCATCCAACAAAAGTGTAGAGTATGCATTTATCTATTCTGTTATGTGATCAATGTTGAGAGTGTCCACTAGTGAAAGTGTAATCCCTAGGCCTTGTTCCTAAATACTGCGTTACTACTGCTGCGTTACTACTGCTGTGTTACTACTGCTGAGTTACTACTGCTTGTTTACTGTTTTACTGCGTTACTACTGCTGCAATACCACCACCATCAACTACACGCCAAGCACTTTTCTGGCACCGTTGCTACTGCTCATACTTATTTATACCACCTGTATTTCACTATCTCTTCGCTGAACTAGTGCACCTATTTGGTGTGTTGGGGACACAAGAGACTTCTTGCTTTGTGGTTGCAGGGTTGCATGAGAGGGATATCTTTGACCTCTTCCTCCCTGAGTTCGATAAACCTTGGGTATCCACTTAAGGGAAACTTGCTGCTGTTCTACAAACCTCTGCTCTTGGAGGCCCAACACTGTCTACAAGAATAGAAGCTCCCGTAGACATCAGACGCGTCGGAGGAACTCCCTGTCCTCCTCATCGTCGAAGGTGCACGCCGGCTGCGCCTTCGCCTTCGCGTCCGCCTTCGCCCGGGCCGCCGCTTCCTCCTCCTCCTCTTCAGCCTCTTCCTCCTCCTCCCCAGCCTCTTCCTCGTCCTGCTCCTTAGCCTCTTCCTCGTTCTCGCTATCCGGCGGTAGGGAATCGTCGCTGTTCGGCAGCAGGGAATCGTCGTTTTCCGGTGGCGGGGAATCATCGCTGCTAGACGTTGCAGCTCGGTCCTACCAATGGCGCCATCCAGGCGATTTCCCCACGCTGTCTGTGTCCGATGGCAAAGAGAGACTGCTTATGCTGAAGTGACAGACGACAGAGGATGGTGAAGAGATGAATGGCGCCGGCCGGTAGATCGTTTATGTAGTGGTCTGTCGACGAAGAGAGCGGCGGTTGCTCTTCGGCGGAGTTACTGCTCCAGCGGTTCGCGCCTCGAGGCCACTTCGCGGTCCATTTACGGCAGTTCAATATGGCGATGGACGCGGTTACCACCGGACGGTTCCCCTTCCCGGCGACTGCACCGTCGCTTTTTACAGGATGGTTGAGCGTCAGCATGTGACCCTGGGCTTGCCGCTAGGAAAATGGGCCTCTCCAGGCCAAAAATTACATCCATCCGACGCTAAATAGTGCTGGATTTCTGTAACATCCCAAATTTTAAAACAAAGAGAAAATGAATTTCCTTTTTCCAAAAATGAGAACCAACAAAAACTTTTCTTACCTAGAGTGCTATGCATAGTGCTCATACCTAATACGTGTGTTTTGCCATGATTGTTTGTTTATTACTTTGAACACATTTCCAAAACCCTAAACCTTAACCTTCTCAAAACCAAGTGGATCTATTTTGAGAAACCCAAAATAAAGTAAAGAGACATATGTGGGCCTATAACCCTAATATGTAAAATTTGAACCCTACCCTCTCCTACTTTTCTAAATGGTGGTGAACCCCACTAAACCCTAAACCTCATCCCTCTTGTCACCAACCTTTGAAAAAAAAGGAAAGATCTTAAATAAGCAAAAGGCATATGCAAGCCTATGGCTACTTTTTGCAAATGCTAAAACCTTGATTGTCTACCTTGGTAGATGGTTTGGAAATACCTCAACCAACCTGAATTAAGGCTTACCACTCAAATCTTGGTGAAACCAAAAAGAAAACAAAAATCAAGAAAGCATATGCATAGAGGCATATGTGGCACTTAGCCAAAATATCAAATCTTGACCTATGCACCCATATTGTCCCAAAATGGTTATAACCCTTTACCCAACTCAATATAACACCAAATAAACCTCAACCTTGTCAAAGTGAAGCAAAGAAAAAGAAAAGAATAAAAAGTAGAAAATCACAAAACCCTCACATATGGTTTATGCCATTTTTGCAAATCTTGGACCTAGACCATTTTGGCCTTCACCATTAGTTGTATTATGTTAATAAACACTTATCACAACTTTTGGAATCAAAGAAACACAAATCAAATCAAATTCAAACTCAAATTGTGATCACATATGATAATGGTCAAATCTGCCATTTATATTCTGGTCACTACTTTGAGCCCCTCTATCTCAAGTTTTTCAAACTAAACTTTCCCAATTCTTTGCACCTCATCCAAGAGCACATGAAGGAGAATAACTTTGGTAAAGACCACCATGTCAAATTCATCTTGGATCAAATTCTATGCTCATGCAAAGTTGGAACTTTTTATCAAATGCAACAATCTCACATATTGCAATTTTGCAATTCTTTTATTTTTAAAATTCCACCACCACACATGTTTGTCTCGGGTCATTTGCAACTTATCCAAATACACCATTTTCAAATTTTGTAACCATAGTGCACAAACCAAATTTTGGCCAAATTTGCATTTAGCAAATAGGCATAAAATCAAACACTATTTAGAATAGTGCTCTAGCCAACCCTAGTGCACCACTTGACCCTCTCTTGTTCCCCTGTCCCCTCTCTCCCTACACCATGCACAGCAACCCTAAGAGGGGGGCCAAACTTGGCCATGGCCATGCCATGCCGGCCACATGCATGTGCACACACTCCCCTCCTCTCCTCACCTCCTCAACCCTGGCCCCCATGTCTACTGGCGCCACCTCGACCTCCTACTGCATCCTAGACCAACCCTTGTCGAGGAAGACGGCGACCCTCGCCGGAAAATGCGCGCCCAGAGCTGCCCAGGGCAATGCCGAGGACGTCGTGGGCGCGTCCACCGGCAAGCACTGGCCACGCGCCGCTCCGACGAACGAAGCCTCCCCCGGACCCCCTGGCTACGCGTTGAGCATCGCCACCATCCCTGCAACCCGCCAGACACGCTCCAAGGCTCGCGCAAGCCCTGTCGCTGACGACCAGCTCGCCGTTCCCCCGCGCCCGTGCCGCCAGAACTCGCCGTCGCACGCGCTCGCCTGGCCGTCCCCCACCTAGCTAGCAAGCGCCCTAGCACCGCACTGGCATCGTCTACCTAGCGCTGACCTCGCCGACCCCATTCCATCGCCGGAGTCGCCGCGCCGCTGTCGCCCTCGCCGCGCACCCCACGGCCACCTTGCGCCCTATAAATAGAGCCATCCCCGCGCCTTCATCTCCACACCAAACTTGCTCGCCTCCTTCTCCTCGATCTCCTCGACCCATTTTCCCTCTCCAGTTCTCACCGGAGCTCGCCAATTGCTCCGTCGATCGCCGGAACCCGACGCAAAAGCCGCCGTCGATTTACGCCTCCTCGAGCGACGCCACTGCTACCAGTCGACTCCCCGTCGTCGACCACGTCGCCCTGCTTCATCGCCGCCCCTCGCCGGAGCCCCAGCTCGCCGCTGACCCCCTACCTCCGCCGCAGCAGCAAACCCCTCTCGTCGACGACGACGACGAAGCGCCACCGTCCGATCGCCATCTGATCGCACGGCTCAGGTTAAGAGATACCGTTTCGGCGTTTAGCAGTCGCTGACACGCGGGCCCCTCTATCAGCTGGCCCGCAGCGTTAGTTGGGCTGGCCCCCTTTCTGTTTGAATCTTTCGGCCCATCTATTTCCGGCCTAGCCCATTTAGCAATTTTCAAATTTAAATTGTTTCATAGAATTCAAATACTGGTCCTGTCTTGGAAATTGAATAGTTTCAAATTGGTTTGGCCAAATTTAACAAACTTTATATTGTTGGAAAGCTACTGAAAAGTGCTATCCAACTCCACTGGTCCCACCTTGAAATCTTGTGCAGAATTAATGTGACAAAAATAATAAATCAGAGACGTTTGCACATTCAAATAAATCTTAAAAATCAACCAAAAATGATATTGAGTTAATTCCAACTCCAATAGCTCACATTTCACTTACACTAATTGTTTATGCAAAAATATGGTATGGTTACTTTGAGTGATCATGGCCCAAATTAAATAAAGAACTATATGGCTATTTTAGTTAAGTGATATTGTCCAAAATTATTATGCAAATCATATGAAGTGTTTTACTTCATTTAAATCTTGTCCCAAGCACTTTCATATGAGGTTTAGACCCTGGCCCATTTACTCTCACAGGAAATACTTGGTGATTTTAAATCATGATAAGCATTGTTAAATAGTATGAGGTATTCTACCTCATTTAAATCATTTTCTCAAATGATGATGATGAATGGTTGACCTAGGTCAACATGATTTCATGTATGATTGTTTGAGAATTTAAATCTTAAGAAGATTCAATGAGAGGAAATTATTCCTCCAGAATTAAATGGAAACTATCATTTACATATGTAATGAGAGGAAATTATTTCTCTAACCCTAAGTAAGAAAACCCTAGATTAATTCTTGGTAGCAATGCTAAGTGATGATGCTAGATCATTTGGAGTGAGCCATTAAGGCTCATTAAGGATACTTAAATATTGTTTGGTGATTGTATCCTCGTATTCGTGTATAGACGCTAGTACCGGAGAATACCAGGAAGAGGAAGGATTCTACCCAGAAGAAGAGGAGAACTTTGAGAACTACCAAGGCAAGCTAACACCATTGCAAGTTCTATTGTTGCAAGCTAATATTCTTGCAAAGTGCAAAGCCCCTTGGGGCAAGGCACCTTTAGTTATACCTTACTTACAACAATCCTATCCCAAGTTTTTACCTTACAAGTTTTTACTTGTTTATTTAAAGAGTTACTTTTATAGTTAACTTTGGTCTAAGTCAAGAAGATTACTAGAGTAGCAAAGTTAGTCTCAAGCTAGCCAAGCAAGATAGCACCCCTCATGATTAGTGCTAGTGCTAAATACTAAAACTTAACTACTCTAGATGGGAACATGTGACTTGAAATGAATTTGAAACCTTGGAATGATGAGTCATTCCATTGAATGAATTTTGAAGGTGAATATGACTTGGAGAAGATGGTGATTTTTGATTAAAACTGATATTGGTTTGAATGCGATACCTTTCCAATTTTGAGTACCCCCACAATACCTGATTATGGGTAGGGCTTAACTGGAAATTTATACATCTTAGTATGGGTTCTCTCTGAACACACATCATAGGGGTTATGCCGAGGCTGCCTCCGTTGTTGAGAAATGATGTGAATTGAGGTGAATTGTACGGCCAAGCCCTGTGCAGTTCCCAGGTTGACAGTTGGTCTTCACTGGGAGGCCAAGCTCATGGGGAGAGGTGCTCATACTAGGGTTTGTAAGTGAAAGGTTATGGTTGATGATCCGCGTACTGTGTTACGATGATTCGGGGTAATCCCGACGGATGAAATCAAATGTTGTGGCACAAGTGTGCAACCTCTGCAGAGTGTAAACCTATTCGAATAGCCGTGTCCACGGTTACGGACGGTTGGAAAGGCCATACAGTTTCCGGTGTCAGATTCTTGAAAATATTGGTGAAGTGAATGGTGAATGGTGACTTGTTTTTGAATCACCACTTGAGTTGTGGGAATGACACTAATGTTCCCACTTGAGTTAGTTAGCACATGAATAAGTCTTTTCTCAAATACTTGTGAACTAAAATTGGCTTTATGCAAATTAAACTAGAGCTTAGCACCCCCTTACTAGAACTGTTAGCACCTACCCTAGTATTAGTTTGTGAGTACTTTAAAGTACTCACAGCTGTGTCCCTGGCTATTCAAATGGCCAGACTATGAAGAAGAGCAGCAGTACCAGGAGGACGGACAGCAAGATGCCTACGACAACTAGGGAATCTTCTGACGTCAGACGTTGGCCTGTGGATTAGATAGTCCACTTCCGTTACGCTTCCGCCATGTACTATGTTCGTTGATCAGTAGATCAACTATTTGTGTAATATTGGATCATGTGATCTCTAATTGTAAGACGACTATGGTATGTAATGAATGATGACTTATGATATTCAACTGTTATGTCTCGCAACAACAATATTCCTGTGATTGCGATGTATGGCATAACAGGCATCTGAACTTAAAAATTCGGGTGTTGACAATTTTGGCATGTGGAGTCCCAACGGCTGGAGGTGCTCTTACACCCGGACTTGGATGCATCCGGTATGTGTGTGTGGCCGAGGTTAGTCCATGTGCAATTAATGCTGTCATTTTTCTATTTCGATACGGTGTATGGAAACTGTACCGGTGTACATTGTGGAAGCCTACCGTACATAATTAAGGGTTCTTTTGATTCATAGGATTTTTATAGGAATAGTGTAGGATTTTGATCCTGTGAGAATTTTTCCTATGATTTATTGGAACATATCTCATAAGAACTAATTTTATAGGAATCTTATAGTGTAAATCCTATGAAAAAAAACATTAAGTCATACCTAATAGAAAATTCCTTTGGTACAATCAAAGAGAACTCTTCTTCCCATAAAATCTAACTAGACATGGCATCCATAATCTTATATTTTTCCTATCCCTATACTATTTCTATCCTATGACTCAAAAGGAGCCCTAAATGGTTCTGGTTCCATGTAGTACTTGAATTAAACTTCACAGCAGGTCATCCTCTACAGAGCAGTTGAATTCCGTCAATGGGACATCATTGGACCTTATCATTATCAATGGCCGCTAGATAGATTGCGTTTAGTAGTTAAGGCAGTATGCAGCTTTTTGATGTAGATACCGGGTCTTAACCTTCTATTAGAAAATAGTTAGATTACTCCCTCCTGCCCAAATTATAAGTTTTGGTTCAAGTTAAATTTTGTAAAGTTCAATCATCTATATTGATAAAAATATAAATATATATAATAAAAGAATAATACTTTTAGAATTGTTATGAAATATATTTTCATATTATATGCATTTGACATGGTATATTTTTGTATTATTATCTATATTCTTAGTCAAAAAATTGCACAATTTAATTTGCACGAAAAATTATACGCAACATAAAATGAGTAGTTAGGTGTGTGCATCACCGGAAATTTATGATTCCGAAAAATAGGTTTACGGATTCAAAAAAGCGTTCACAAGGTTCTGGAAAAATATGAACTTCAAAATTATGTTAGCAGATTCGAAAAAATGTTCACGAGCTTAAAAAAATGTTCATGATTCCGAAATTAGGTTAGCGTATTCAAAAAATGTTCACAAGGTTCAAAAAAGTCAGTTCATGGATTCGGAAAAAAAAAATCATACTTTGAACATTGATAATGCTGTTTGAAAAAAATGTTCACGAAATCTCAACATATATTCATGGGTACAAATAATACATTCATGGATTCGAAAATATATTTTCATGTATTCAAAGAAATATTCATGGTTCAAAAGATATAGTTCAAGTATTTGAGAAAATGCCTGTTGTTAGCAAGTGGATTACGATGTCCCCGTTTGTTTTGATCTCGCCTATTCCTAGCATAAATTGGGCAGGTGGTTGGCACAGTACCAGCTTTGTTACCAGGAACGGCCAAACGGGCCTGCTTCGACCGAGAATCAAACGAGCTAGGTAGTTGGCTGGGGCCCGGTCTGTATTTAGGCATCAGATTACACAAAACAATACACTTCCTGAGATACAAGGAGGGTACATCGCCAGGGCAAAAAACTTAGGTCTTCCGCGTCTCTCAGGCGGCGGCGGCGGAAATTTTTTTCCTGCTCCAATCTCCGGCGTCTCTGTTGGTCCCTCTCCTTCCGCTTGCCGCTCCGGCAGTAGGAGGGAGGGGGACCCCGTTTTTTGCATGGTACTTAGGGCTAGAAGTTCTCTGGCATGGCGCGCCGTTGGGGTGATGGGAGCGGCGCTCGGGCAAATAAATCTGCCTCAACTCTTCTCCCACACCGGCGTTGTCCTTCATGGCGGCGTCTCGGAGTTGGTGGCACTGTGTGCTTGCCGATCTTTCAGATCGGTGGCTTTAGGGTTCATGGATGGTGTCGACGAGGCGGCGCCGGCGACTCCATCAGATGGTTTTTTCCTCCTGCTCTGTC
>NC_061513.1:29178468-29243445 GCF_022539505.1 Lolium rigidum | reverse complement strand
CTCCTCCTCATGGGAGCAAGCAGCTGGTGATGAAGATGGCGGTGGAGATGGTAGCGGTGTCGATGGAGAAGCCTTCCGGGGCATCTTCCCCGCTCCGGCAGGGTGCCGGAACAGAGATCCCGTCCCCCGGATCTTGGCTTCGCGATGGCGGCGGCTCCGGCAGGTTTCCGTGGGTTTCGTCAATTGGTATCGGGTTTTCTGATCCAGGGCTCTTTATAGGCGGAGAGGCGGCGCAGAAGGTCGAAGGGGGGCCCACACCCTAGGGGGCGCGCCCCCTTGGCCGCGCCGGGCTAGGGGTTTGGTGGCCCTGTGCCTCTTCTCTGGCGGTTCTCGTGTGTTCTGGATGCTTCCGGGTAAAATAGGAACCTGGGCGTTGATTTCGTCCGATTCCGAGAATATTTCGTTACTAGGATTTCTGAAACCAAAAACAGCAGAAAAATGTGAACCGGCACTTCGGCATCTTGTTAATAGGTTAGTTCCAGAAAATGCACGAATATGACATAAAGTGTGCATAAAACATGTAGATAACATCAATAATGTGGCATGGAACACAAGAAATTATCGATACGTTGGAGACGTATCAGCTAGCGCTATAAATTTGGCTTTCACAAAACATATTACAAATGCTCTCATAAAAGGTAGAGAAGAGAAACTAAAACTTGAAACTTCTATTCCTAGAAAGCTAGAGGATGGTTGGGAGCCCATCATTAAAATGAGAGTCAAAGATTTTGATTGTAATGCCTTATGTGATCTTGGTGCAAGTATTTCTGTTATGCCTAAAAAGTCTATGATATGCTTGACTTGCCACCATTGAAGAATTGTTATTTGGATGTTAATCTCGCTGATAATGCTAAAAAGAAACCTTTGGGGAAAGTTGATAATGTTCATATTATGGTTAACAATAACCTTGTCCCCGTTGATTTTGTTGTCTTGGATATTGAATGCAATGCATCTTGCCCCATTATATTGGGAAGACCTTTTCTCCGAACCGTTGGTGCTACTATTGATATGAAGGAAGGTAATATTAAATATCAATTTCCTCTCAAGAAAGGTATGGAACACTTCCCTAGAAAGAGAATGAAGGTACCTTATGATTCTATTATTAGAACAAATTATGATGTTGATGCTTCATCTCTCGATGTTACTTGAGTTACACTTTCTGCGCCTAGCTGAAAGGCGTTAAAGAAAAGCGCTTATGGGAGACAACCCATGTTTTTACTTCAGTATTTTTGTTTTATATTTGTGTCTTGGAAGTTGTTTACTACTGTAGCAACCTCTCCTTATCTTAGTTTTGATGTTTTGTTGTGCCAAGTAAAGTCTTTGATAGAAAAGTAAGTACTAGATTTGGATTACTGCGCAGTTCCAGATTTCTTTGCTGTCACGAATCTGGGTCTATCTCCCTGTAGGTAGCTCAGAAAATTACGCCAATTTACGAGCATGATCCTCAGATATGTACGCAACTTTCATTCAATTTGAGCATTTTCGTTTGAGCAAGTCTGGTGGCCTAATAAAATCCATCTTTACGGACTGTTCTGCTTTTGACAGATTCTGTCTTTTATTTCGTATTGCCTCTTTTGCTATGTTGGATGAATTTCTTTGATCCACTAATGTCCAGTAGCTTTATGCAATGTCCAGAAGTGTTAAGAATGATTGTGTCACCTCTGAACATGTCAATTTTTATTATGCACTAACCCTCTAATGAGTTGTTTCGAGTTTGGTGTGGAGGAAGTTTTCAAGGGTCAAGAGAGGAGTATGATGCAATATGATCAAGGAGAGTGAAAGCTCTAAGCTTGGGGATGCCCCGGTGGTTCACCCCTGCATATATTAAGAAGACTCAAGCGTCTAAGCTTGAGGATGCCCAAGGCATCCCCTTCTTCATCGACAACATTATCGTTCCTCCCCGAAACTATATTTTTATTCCGTCACATCTTATGCACTTTGCTTGGAGCGTCGGTTTGTTTTTGTTTTTTGTTTTGTTTGAATAAAATGGATCCTAGCATTCACTCTATGGGAGAGAGACACGCTCCGCTGTAGCATATGGACAGATATGTCCTTAGGTTCTACTCATAGTATTCATGGCGAAGTTTCTTCTTCGTTAAATTGTTATATGGTTGGAATTGGAAAATGATACATGTAGTAACTCTAAAATGTCTTGGATAATTTGATACTTGGCAATTGTTGTGCTCATGTTTAATCTCTTGCATCATATACTTTGCACCCATTAATGAAGAAATACTTAGAGCTTGCTAATTTGGTTTGCATATTTGATTTCTCTAGAGTCTAGATAATATCTAGTATTGAGTTTTGAACAACAAGGAAGACGGTGTAGAGTCTTATAATGTTTACCATATGTCTTTTATGTGAGTTTTGCTGTACCGTTCATCCTTGTGTTTGTTTCAAATAACCTTGCTAGCCTAAACCTTGTATCGAGAGGGAATACTTCTCATGCATCCAAAATCCTTGAGCCAACCACTATGCCATTTGTGTCCACCATACCTACCTACTACATGGTATTTCTCCGCCATTCCAAAGTAAATTGCTTGAGTGCTACCTTTAAAATTCCATCATTCACCTTTGCAATATATAGCTCATGGGACAAGATAGCTTAAAAACTATTGTGGTATTGAATATGTACTTATGCACTTTATCTCTTATTAAGTTGCTTGTGGTGCGATAACCATGTTTCTGGGGACGCCATCAACTATTCTTTGTTGGATATCATGTGAGTTGCTATGCATGTCCGTCTTGTCCGAAGCAAGAGAGATCCACCACCTTCATGGTTGGAGCATGCATATTGTTAGAGAAGAACTTTGGGCCGCTAACTAAAGCCATGATTCATGGTGGAAGTTTCAGTTTGGACATATATCCTCAATCTCATATGAGAATAATAATTGTTGCCACATGCTTATGCATTAAAGAGGAGTCCATTATCTGTTGTCCATGTTGTCCCGGTATGGATGTCTAAGTTGAGAATAATCAAAAGCGAGAAATCCAAAATGCGAGCTTTCTCCTTAGACCTTTGTACAAGCGGCATGGAGGTACCCCATTGTGACACTTGGTCAAAACATGTGCATTGCAAAGATCCGGTAGTCCAAGTTAATTAGGACAAGGTGCGGGCACTATTAGTACACTATGCATGAGACTTGCAACTTGTAAGATATAACTTTCATAACTCATATGCTTTATTACTACCGTTGACAAAATTGTTTCATATTTTCAAAATAAAAGCTCTAGCACAAATATAGCAATCGATGATTTCCTCTTTGAAGGACCATTCTTTTACTTTTATGTTGAGTCAGTTCACCTATATCTCTCCACCTCAAGAAGCAAACACTTGTGTGAACTGTGCATTGATTCCTACATACTTGCATATTGTACTTGTTATATTACTCTATGTTGACTATTATCCATGAGATATACATGTTACAAGTTGAAAGCAACCGCTGAAACTTAATCTTCCTTTGTGTTGCTTCAATACCTTTACTTTGATTTATTGCTTTATGAGTTAACTCTTATGCAAGACTTATTGATGCTTGTCTTTAAGTACTATTCATGAAAAGTCTTTGCTTTATGATTCACTTGTTTACTCATGTCATCACCATTGTTTTGATCGCTGCATCCACTACATATGTTTACAAATAGTATGATCAAGGTTATGATGGCATATCACTTCGGAAATTATCTTTGTTATCGTTTTACCTGCTCGGGACGAGCGAACTAAGCTTGGGGATGCTGATACGTCTCCGACGTATCGATAATTTCTTATGTTCTATGCCATATTATTGATGATACCTACATGTTTTATGCACACTTTATGTCATATTCGTGCATTTTCCGGAACTAACCTATTAACAAGATGCCGAAGTGCCGATTCTGTTTTCTGTTGTTTTTGGTTTCGAAATCCTAGTAAGGAAATATTCTCGGAATTGGACGAAATCAAAGCCCGGGGGCCTATTTTCTCCACGAAGCTTCCAGAAGTCCGAAGGAGAGACGAAGAGGGGCCACGGAGGGGCCACACTATAGGGCGGCGCGGCCCCCCGGCCGCGCGGCCCTGTGGTGTGGGGCCCCCGTGCCGCCTCTTGACTCTGCCCTTCCGCCTATAAAAGTCTCCGTGACGAAACCCCCGATGCGAGAGCCACGATACGGAAAACCTTCCGGAGCCGCCGCCATCGCGAAGCCAAGATCCGGGGGACGGGAGTCTGCGTTCCGGCACCCGCCGGAGCGGGGAAGTGCCCCGGAAGGCTTCTCCATCGACACCGCTGCCATCTCCACCGCCATCTTCATCACCGCTGCTGCTCCCATGAGGAGGGAGTAGTTCTCCATCGAGGCTCGGGGCTGTACCGGTAGCTATGTGGTTCATCTCTCTCCTATGTGCTTCAATACAATAATCTCATGAGCTGCCTTACATGATTGAGATTCATATGATGATGCTTGTAATCTAGATGTCACTATGCTAGTCAAGTGAGTTTTACTTATGTGATCTCCGGAGACTCCTTGTCCCACGTGTGTAAAGGTGACAGTGTGTGCACCGTGTGGGTCTCTTAGGCTATATTTCACAGAATACTTACTCACTTTTATGAATGGCGTAGTGAAGTGCTTATTTATATCTCTTTATGATTGCAATGTGTTTTGTATCACAATTTATCTATGTGCTACTCTAGTGATGTGTTATTAAAGTAGTTTATTCCTCCCGCACGGTGTAATGGTGACGAGTGTGTGCATCCGTGTTAGTACTTGGCGTATGCTATGATCATGATCTCTTGTAGATTGTGAAGTTAACTATTGCTATGATTGTATTGATATGATCTATTCCTCCTACTTGGCGTGAAGGTGACAGTGTGCATGCTATGTTAGTACTTGGTTTAGTCGTGTTGATCTATCTTACACTAAAGGTTACTAAAATATGAACATTAATTGTGGAGCTTGTTAACTCCGGCATTGAGGGTTCGTGTAATCCTACGCAATGTGTTCATCATCCAACAAAAGTGTAGAGTATGCATTTATCTATTCTGTTATGTGATCAATGTTGAGAGTGTCCACTAGTGAAAGTGTAATCCCTAGGCCTTGCTCCTAAATACTGCTGAGTTACTACTGCTTGTTTCTTGCTTTCTCTGCGTTACTACTGCTGCAATACTACCACCATCAACTACACGCCAACAAGCTATTTTCCGGCACCGTTGCTACTTATTCATACCACCCGTATTTCACTATCTCTTCGCCGAACTAGTGCACCTATTAGGTGTGTTGGGGACACAAGAGACTTCTTGCTTTGTGGTTGCGGGGTTGCATGAGAGGGATATCTTTGACCTCTTCCTCCCTGAGTTCGATAAACCTTGGGTGATCCACTTAAGGGAAAACTTGCTGCTGTTCTACAAACCTCTGCTCTTGGGGGCCCAACACTGTCTACAGGAAAGGAGGGGGAACATAGACATCAGGTATATACGCGAAAATACAGAGAGTCGTAGAACATTAATGTGGTAAAATGCAAGACACCTGAGATGAAAGCAATGTCGGCATTTTTCTTAGTGGCGGAGCCTGAAAAGAAATCATGGACAGGCCAAGCTAAAACAAACACAAAACTTTGTTACGAAACGCAACGCTTCACTAGTTATATATTGATCCAATTTCTTTGTTCACATTGGTTACCAATCAGAAGATGCATATACATATATTATTATTATACAACAAAAGAAGTAATACCAAAATAAACTAGACATTAGATGAGTTTAAGAAGATACATACTGCGATACAGCTCAGTTGCCTGATCCATTGATGCTTTTGAAATCTGAAATGGCATCATCATAGTTGTATTCGTCCAAACTATCAGGACCAATGTGAACTAACAGGTTATTACCAATATTGACATCTTCCATTTGGTTGTGCAGCCTTGTTTTATTAATCTTCATACTAGAAATGCACATCCAGTGCTTGTAGAAACTGGAAGAGTAACGAGCACATGGAGTGTTGAAGTATCTTCTTCTTCTCTTTTTCTTTGACTTCATTGATGTCATTTCTTTTATTTCCAAGACAAAATCAATTCTTCTCTAAGTAGTTTTTCCCATGGTTGTTGCAATTTGAAGAAAACCAGTAAACATTCCCCCATCCCGTGCTATGAAATTGCTACGCCGTACCGAAAAAATTAGGGAAAGAAAGAAGGAATGAAGAAGATTGGAAAGGCTTAGGGCTCGATTCGGTCACTTGCCGGCTGCTGAACCTCCGGTCGGTGCAGGCGCATCGGACGCGGCCACAACTTCAGGTTGCTGATGTGGTGCCTTGGCCACCTCTAGTTGCACGTAGCGTTGCTTCCTCCTCTGCCCTCCACCAATTGCCCCAAATTAAATCCCCCTTATTTCCTTGTCCAAACCCCTCGACCTAGCGGGGTGCCCCCATCCCCATAGGCAATGCTTCTACGTAGAGTTCATCCGAGAGGAGAATGGAGACAGAGGCAGTCGAGCATAGGAACATCTCCGTGGCTGGGCGGTAGAAGGCTGTTGGGCTAGGGTGGGCCTTAGATGCATATGTGTTGAATTTGTTTTTGCAAAAAAGCTAGGCGAGGCATGGCCCGGTTTGGCCCCAATGTATAGAGCTCAGCTAGTGATTTTTCTATCGTAGGGGCACCAAATTTTTTTTGGCTGTGTCGGACCCCAACCAAATTTTGGGCCCACGGCAGGACGCGTTTTCCTGTTTGGCGCCCCCAATGGCCATTTTGGGAGGGCTATTGGTTCTTTGAATGGAGATCCTTTAATATATCGGCTTCGAAGCGGCTATTTTCCGGGTGATCTTGGGCACAGTTACCACTTGGTAGGCGTCTTTATGAGGCCACAACCATCCTTATCCCTTCCTCTTTCTTCCTCTTCCACCTCCGGTCCCCAATCTCGTTTTGGCCCGAGGGTCATCGATGCAACAGAAGAAGGGCGATGGTGTGGGGGTGTTAGAGGCATAGCCTATGCCGGTGTTGGACTGGCGGTAGAGATGTTGTGGGCATGGCGGGGTATCAAGGCAGGACGGGTGCGACTTAGTTCATTTCTTCTCGTACACCTTCCCCCCTCCATTACCGACAGCCAAAGGCATTTGTGGGCTGTCTGAAACTTGAACGGGTGACCATAAGTTCGTAAACCATCATTTCCCTTTGGGTCTGGGTTATAACACATGTGTACGTGAGGTCGTGAGGCAGCAGGATCCCATGACGGCTGACGCCACGGGCAGCTGTTAGAGGATCTCCAACAGGCGCGCTAAAACGCCCGCGCGGCATAAAAACTGCCGGTTTGCAGAGCGCGGGAGGAAAATCGTCCCCCCAGCAGGCGCTGCAAACCGCGCGGCGCTGTAAATATTTTAGGGCGCAGGCCGGATTGCGCTATCGCGAGTGGCATACTTTGTGCGCCGGCTACAGCGCGCGGCATCGCTCGTCCACGCGCGAGAAAACCCCCGCGCTGAAACTTCCCCTTCCGCGTTGCCGCCTGAGCTCCCAACCCCTCATCTCCACGCGGCCGCCGGCGCAATCCCGACGATGGATGGCCCCTCCGACAACCCGCCGACCCCTCCCTACTCCATTCCCCCCCTCCGCCGCCACCGCCGCTTAAGCAGCGCCGCCGCCCAATGCGGCAAACCCTAGCAGCGGCGCCGACGCCGGCAACACAACGGCTGTTGCGCGTGCGCTCTTCGTTCCGCCACGCGGGGCGCTGCACACAGGTGCCGCCGCCGCGCAGGGTGCCGACAACGCGCGGGCGGCGCCGCCGAGGAGGAAGGCGTCATCGACCAAACGGCCATACATCGGTGTCGCCTCCGTCGCGCCGCCGAAGAAAGCGAAGGCGCCCGCCTCCCGCCGGCCGCAGCCTCCTCCTCCGACGACGAACCAGACGCCCCCTCCTCCTCCGACGAGCCAGCCGGTGCCTCCGTCCGGTAACCGCACGGGCGCATATATGGTGCATGATGAAATGCCCGAGAGGTAAAAACCACTACTTTTCATCCAAATTGTAGTTTAGATGCATACATAGCCGGAGAATAATGATTTTCATTGCAATGTAGAGTCGATGATGAGACATTCATGGAGACAATGAATGTTGGATCTTCGTTTATGCATGATGAAGCCGCCGATGGAGAGGAGGAATATGAGGTAATGAGGATGTAGATGAGGAAGGAGAAGAGTTGATTGAACCTCGCCATCCCGGTCGGTCGGCCAACTACACCATAGCGGAGGACAAGTTGCTTTGCAAGACGTGGTTGACAATTGGAATGGATCCTACAACCGGTACCGATCAAACAAGAGAAACATATTGGATGAGGATGATGGAGTACTTCAACACACACAACACACGTGGGAACGAGCGAACCATGCGCTCACTTCGGTCCCGTTGGTCCGGCATCAACACCGATTGCCAAAAATGGGTGGGCGTGCAAGCTAACATCGATGTTCTCAATCCAAGTGGCACAAATGAGAAAGATAGGGTAAGTCATTCTACTACTATGTTGACCATATGGCTCATATGTGAAGAATACGGTTCTAGTTCATATAGCTAATGTATTTTCTTTTTTTCTCATATGTGTAGAACTCTATGGCTCAAGGATTGTTTAGGGATTTGGGAAAGAAGAACAAGAAAGGCAACTAGATTCTTGGCAAGCCATTCACCTTGCATCATTGCTATGAAGTTCTAGGGAATGAATAAAAGTTGAAGACCCGCGGCAAGTTGGATGCGGCAACTATGGCGGCCAATGCTACCTGATGATTCAAGTGATGAAGGCAAGAAGAGAAGCTCCACTCCTCACTCGGTCAACAATGGGCGGAGGAATGTGTATGGTAGGAAGACCGCCAAAGATATGAAGGGAAAGAAGGCCGGAGATGAGGACATTGCAATGGCTATGGAAAGGATTGCAAATGCATGGTTGCAAGCAAATGAAGATAGGAAGATGCAAAGAAACTTGGAGAAAGAGGCTATGGAAGTTATTGAAGCTCGGAGAGCCGCTTTGGAGGAGAGGATTGCCGCCAACGAGGAGAGGAAGTTGGCTTTAGAGGAGAAGAGGCACACCACCAAGGAGCATCTACGCCTAGTGAAGGAGGAGAGGAAGATTTTCTTGATGGATACTTCCCAAATGGATGAGAGGCAAAAGGAGTACATCAACCTTCTTCGCGATGAAGTGTTGGCCAAGAAGAGATTGTTGGTAGCCAACATGAACACTTTCACGACCGGCATGTTTGGAGGAGGCAATGGAGGCATGGCCGGCATGGGAAGCATGCCCATGCCCGCCATGGGAGGCATGGCCGGCATGGGAGGCTATGAAGGCATGGCCGGCATGGGAGGACCAAGCTATGGAGGAGTGTTTGGAGGGACTATAGGAGGCTCGGTGAGTGGTGTGTATGGGACTATGGGAGCACCACCGGGAGGCTTCGTGTCTTCCATGAATGCTACTATTCCTCCTTCAACCCAAGATGACGAGGGACAAGAAGAAGGTGTTGATTTGGAAAATGCGCAAGTGTGATATGCACTTGTCATATGCAAATTGTGTGTTCCACTTCGTCCATTTGAACCATATGTAGTGTGTCGATGTTGAACTATGTGATGTGGATTGCACTTTGTGTCCATTTATTCATGATTTATATGCGAGTGTTTGATCTTGTGAGATGCATAGTAGTGTAGAAAGCTGTTTTCCGCGCCCGCGCGCGCTGTATTTTGGCGCGCCCGCCGGAGGTCCATTTTTACCGCTCGCGCAGACGCTGCATTTTAGCGCGCCCGGCAGGGCAAAATCCGGCCCAGACGTTTAGCGCTTGGCGAAACGGACGTTTAGCATGCTCTTACGCCATGCATGGCGTGAAGATTGACGTGATGATCAACGGCACAACCTAGTGACCTTCGGTCACCGGAGTAAGGATCATTCTCACTATATATAGTCTAGTGCTAAGCATTAAGTAATTGCAGCTAGTAGTGAGTAGTATTTGTGGCCGAGGTACGAAGGAGAGCGACCTGCACCTGCACGGTGATTAATAACCGTAAGGGTCAAAATCGCAACACAGCTGATGACAGATGCTGCTATGTCACAACGAGCGACCGACCAAGGCCAGGCTCAACGTCGAAGAGCTAGCCATAGACGTTCCGACGTAAAACTCACGCGTACTGCGCACTGGCGTGGCCTGACCGTGACGGATGAGTGAAAGATGACCATGTATCTTGGTCACAGTCCGTCAGATCTTTGCGTACGTGATCGATCGCGAGTGCTGCTGTTGTTGGGACTGCACGTCTGTGCGAGAGGGTGCCCGGGCGGCGCGACGCGGTGAGTCGATCGGCCGGAGACCGCTGTTCGCCGCCGTGCGCGCGCGTCAGCTCGTGCATGGCCGTACGTCCACGTGCGTCACGCGGCCACCGGCAAACTCTTCAATTATTTTGGCGCTACTGTTGTTCATGTTGTTGTCCACGATGGTCCACCTGTGCGTGCACTCGTGACGTGACATGGCGAATTCCGACGCTTTGCTTGAGAGTGCAACTATGGGTTTCATTGTCCCTATTTTTAGCTACAATTGTACATTTGTACTGTACCCGTGTAGCTATCTGAACCGTATGATTTTTGTACGTAAGCAGTAGCGTGAATGAAATGAGGGAACGCGCGCTAGAAGTGGCTCGACTACTGGATTTTATGATGCTTATATTTTTTATGCATGAATATTTCATAAAACTTTACAGATATTTTCTTTGGAACGGAGAAAAAATCTTTGCCTCATTCTATTAAATAAGAAGAAACTTGAACAAAGAAAAAGATTAAATAGCTTGCATCCTGACTACTCTTCCAGAATCCAATCACTCAAAACATTCCGCAGCTGCAATAATCCAAAATCCTAACACTTTTTTTATCTCCTCAATGATCACCGATGGTGTCGTTGATGATCTGACCATATTGAAAGGTTTTTTTCCATTACGTGTTCAGTTTTCAGTTAGGGACAGCTCGATTTAGATTTTTTTACGAAGTGGTGCAAATCAGCTGTACGAGAACACATGTTCTGATTTAAATGCACCAAAGCATTGTACTATAGTAGAAAATTAATCAGCGATCGCTCAGGTGACCAGTTTCTGGAGAAGCGGAGTCGGTCGGCAGCCGTTGGAACTTGAAAATCAAACAGGGGTAGACTTTTCTCCAGGGCGGTCCATGGACCGAGCCTAGAAATGATGGTGGAGGAAAGGAAATCTCAGCTGTCTTCCGCTCAGAGCAAGTTTAATAGTATAGCCAGCTGCTGGCTATAAATCATGTACCATGTCATGTACCAAGGACCAAACACGCTGTACAAGGTAGGGGAGAGATACCGTCTTGTTGTTTTTGGCTGAAAGCTTGTGTGGCCGCCTTGCTATCGCCTGGTGATACGCCCATTCCTGTATGATTCTACGAAAACCAGATGAATAAATGACCTCCATGAACTAAAGGTCTGGAAAAAGATTTAGATTCTCTTAGTTAAGTTGGGTTTGGGATGGTTGGACGGCGCCGGAGGCTCACCCTCGCGCCGGGAGACCTGGCCGGTGGCTGCGGCCCCTCGCGTGCGGCTTCGTCTTCACCCTCGGGCGGTGGCTCCAGGTTTGATGTGCTGATCGAGGACGCGGACGATGACTCCTCCGACGATGGCGCTTCTCACGTTCCGTACGAGGCGGCTATGGCGGTCGTCGGTTCGCCAAAGGCGCCGGAGTGGTCCACTGTTGTGCGCCGAGGTCGTCGATCGGACGAAGAACTGGCGCAGGACTTCTGGGCGGACATTGGTTACCCGACTCCGGCCTCGAGGTTCTGGGAAAGACGGTCGCCGGAGACCGAAGGTAAGGCAACGTCGTGTTCTTTGTCGTGCAGGTCAGGCGGAGAGATGTCCTCGACAGGGTCGGCGGGAAAGATGGCAGCTACGGCGAAGAGAAACGCCGGATCCCCATCTGCGGTCGGCTTCGCTTTGCGGAGGAAGCCAAGTGCGGGGGTCTGGCGTGGTCCGGTGCCGCGCCGTCGCGTTTCTCCGCCGGTCATCGCCGATTTCTTCCCGTCCCCGGAGACGACGGCGTCGGTTTCTGGTTTGGAGGCGTCATCAGCGGAAGTTTCAAATCGGTTGCATGGAGGTGGGCCAGGATCGCATGCAGGGTGGACGTGGGCCGGTTTGGGCCAGTCAATGCGATTCCTGTGGAGGGATCGCTCGGTCAGCGCTTCTCCGTGTCCAGACTCCCCTCGCCTCGATCGTTCAGCCGCCATCGCTGTTTCGCCAAGGTCTTCGCCGCCGTTGACGTCGTCTGCGCCGAGGTCGTCATCGCCGGTCTCCCACCCAAGATCCTCCTCTTCACCAGCCTCTTCATCGCCGTCGTCTTCTCCGTCTTCCTCCCAAGCGGCGCCTGCTCGTGTTTCTTCGCCATCGTCGTCGAGGTCGACGGGGGCGGTCGGCGTCTTCTCTCCGGTCGATTCTTCGTCGCCGTTCCGTCGGGGGTGGAGGCCATTGCGGCTTCCCTCCTTTGCGGAGGTAGCTGCTCGTCCACCGGCCGCTATGGCGGCACAGCAGCCGCCTCGTGCCTCCGCCCCTGCCATGTCGGTGCCGCAGGGGGGTGCTCGTCCCGCCGGCCCTGCCTTCGCTCCTCAGCCTCGGCCTCCACCCGTACCTATGCCCCCTGGGACGCAGGGGCATCCCCGTCCGCTGCAGCCGGCCTATGGGTTTATGTACGGGGCGGGGCAGCCGGGTGTGGTGCCGCCGGCACGTCCTCCGTACGGTCGCTGCGGGACGGCAACGGCCCAGCGCCGGGGTTCTTGCCGCAAGCAGTGCCTGGCTTTCAGCAACAGCCGGCCCAAGGGTTCCCGTTGCAGCAGCCGTATGCGCCGGGTGTGGCACCAAAGCGTAAGAACAAGAAGAAGAAGGCGGGGGTTGTTGTCGGCGCTGCGCCTGCAGGGGCTCCTTCCCAAGCTCTTCCTATGCAGAACCAGGGGCAGGCCGTGCATTTTCAGGGTCCGATGCAGCAAGGGTTGGGTCATCCTAACATGTATCAATATCCCTTTGTTCCGCAAGGTTTCCCGCAGCAACCCGCGGTTCCACGGCGACGGTTGTTGGCACGGCGGCAGGGGTGGCCTTGCAGGCGCAGCCACAGGATGTTGCGCCTGTAGTGCCCCTGCAGGTCACCGCCTCTTTGGATGTCGTTGATGGGACCAAGGCTGCGGCTAAGGGTAAAAAGTCATTCTGGTGCTCAAAATGTTCTGACCGGTCTCATGCCACCAAAGATTGCAAGGTCAAACACTTTTGCTACTTCTGTGATAAGATTGCTCATCCCACTTTACGTTGTCCCGTGCTTAGAGCACCACGTCCTTCTGCTTATGTTACTGGAGCTGGACTGTTGGAGACTTACTTTACTTGCGATTCCGACTCTGTGGTTAATGATGCGCTTGCGCCCTCTCGATCACCGGTTGCTCTTGTGGTCGTGGTTGGAGATGTTGTGCCAGTGATGTGATTGCCAAGCAGGTGGCGAGACGGTGCTCGGACCGTCCAGGATGGAAATGGGAGGCTGTGCCTTCGGATGAGCTCAGATTCTTAATCAGTGTCCCTTCCTTCGAGGACCTCGACAGGGTTGATGGCATTCAGGTTGCAGTTCCAGGTTTCAGTTCCACCATGTCTATCTCCGCTTGGCAGTCCTCGGAAGTACCGCACAAGTTTGAACTACACAAGGTATGGTTACATGTCGATGGAGTTCCGCATACTTTGAGGCATTTCCTAGGACTTTGGGCCGTGGGATCGCTGCTGGGTAAGACGGTTGATGTTGATCTCCTTAGCCTCAGACGCAGAGCAGTGGTTCGCATACAGGTAGCTATGATTGATGCTAAAGTTCTGGAGAAGATTTCTGACTCGGGGAAGATCATCAAATCTGATGTAGTGGTGAAGCTAAAGGCCTTCGAGTTTCGTTTCCGTAGAGAGCCCGAGGACTATGTACCAGAGCCTGATTTTATTCCTTTGATTTGGATTAAGAAGGATGATGCTGATGATGAAGGTGATGGGAATGACGCTGGGGACGAGGATGCTATGGATACATCGGAGGCTCGTGCTGGCCCGTATACATCGGTGGCGTCCCTTGGGGCGGTGGGAGCAGGAGGGTCACAGACAGCTGGTGGTACTCGCTCTGTGCAGGCTGTGATGGCTCTTACTCCTTTCAATCCAAACCCTCAGACTCCTAAGGCTATGGAGGTTGTCGATAGGCTGCGGCGTACTAGTCCTACTCTTGAGGCTCGCGGGTTGAGGATACCGTCTTTGGGTGTGTCCGCTTCGCTTCTGGGTGATGCGATGTCTCCGAGGCTTGATAGACCCGCGCGTGGTCGGGTGTGCACCCTGGGGCGCACGACGCCGGCTGCTGCTAGGAGAGCGGCTTCGAGTTCGTCCTCTCTTGAGTCCGTCGGAGCTATTTCGGACTCTGTTACCGGAGGCGTTGCCTCCTCTCCATGCGGTGTTGGGTTGGACGCCCTTGCTCCCCTTCACCCGCACCCTGTTGACGTCTCTGGTGCGGCTGCGCCGCTGGGGGGTCTGGTGGGGCAGCAGTGCGCTGTGCAGCCTCACCGGTCTGGGCTGGTTGAGGCTACGGCGCTCCCTGGCACGCTGCAGCCACAGACGACCGCGGCGGAGCGCGGCGGGTGGCTTCGCGACCACGGAGCTGGTCTGTTGCCCCACGGCGCTGCCGCAGCGGGTTCTGCTGCGTCGGCCTGCGATGCTCCAGGTTTGCGGTCGCCGTCCGTGACCGCTGCGCCGCGCTCGCCAGGCGTTCAGCACGTCTCGGCAGTCCGGTCTGGGACGCCCGGTCTGGGACCCGGTATGGCCGGGTCTGCCACCGACCCCGCCGGCACAGCAGCCGGTCGGCCAGCCGAGGTCCCGGTTCGGGGGACTCCGTCGACCGCTCGTGACACGCTGGATGCGACGGCTGCTGCGGGGGGACGGCCTTCTTCCTCCTGCGTTCCCCCGGCCTCGACTGTGGAGATGGCTGTTGTTTTAGAGGAGGGGCCTGCTTCGCCTTTACCCTCCTCTAAAACCGACGCTATTTCCAACGTCGGCAAGCAGACTCCGACACGGCGTAGTACGCGCCATGGAGTTGCTGCTGACGGCGCCTCCGCCACGGATGAGGATTCCATGACCAAGGCTATGCGTCGTAAGGCGGTGGCGAACCTGGACGATAAGGGTATGCATAAATGCTCTACATCTTTTTTATCTTTTTCTACACCCCAGGTTTCCGCCAAACTCAATAGTGTTGGTGTCTCCTTGGGTTCTTCTTTAGATGCTATTTCAGTTTCGACTAAAGTTCTAAAACATTTGGAGTTTGATAGATTAAAATTCACTCCTGTGTCTGGAACTAAGTCTTCTTCCCCTCCGACTATAGTTGATGATGACGAAGCGTACGCCACCACGGATGGCCAGCTTCTCACACAACTTGTTGGAGAGGTTTTAGAGGTAGGTACGGATGACGAGATGCTTAGTTCTTGTTTTGAACTACAAGCAACAAATCGTAAATCCAGAGCCTCCCATATTAAAAGGAATGCTTGGCCTAATAAAAAGGCCAGGGTGACAAAATCTACAACAGTTTCTAAATGAATGGCATGTTTAAGAATAGCAGAGGTCTACAAGACTTGGCTAAACACTTACACATCGCTGAATCCATCCGAGACTATGTTTTAGATTTTGTGGCCATCTCCGAGACAGGTAAGCGGAATTACTCAACGAATTTTCTAAATCGCCTCTCAGGCGGGGAAGATTTTGATTGGGTATCCCGTCCACCTAGGGGGCGTTCTGGCGGCTTATTAATAGGAGTCCGATCTTCTACCATGGAAATTCTGGATAATTCCGGTGGTGATTTTTATATCAAACTTCACATTCGGAATAAGTCAGATAATTTCATTTGGAGTTTGGTTTCTGTTTACGGGGCCGCACAGGATAACTTTAAGCCTGCTTTTCTTCGTGAGTTGGTTAATCTAGCGAAAGATAATCCATATCCTATTGTTATAGGAGGTGATTTTAATTTGCTAAGATACCCTCATGAAAAGAGCAAAGGAAGATTCGACAACCATTGGCCTTTTCTGTTCAATGCTGTTATAGACAGTTTGGACTTAAGAGAAGTGGCAACGGTTGGTAGACACTTCACTTGGGCTAACAGTCTTCCTGAACCTACTTATGAGAAACTAGATCGCGTACTAATGGATTCGGACTGGGAACAGAAATTCCCTCTCGTATCAGTACGGGTTTTACCGCGGATTGCGTCCTTATCGGATCATGCTCCTATCTTACTTACCACTGGAATACCATCGCCTCAGCGCCGAAGACAGTTCAAATTTGAACTTGGATGGTTGCTTAGGGATGGTTTCTCAGATATGGTTAAGAAGGTATGGGAGCAGCCGGTCGCTGGGTCTACCCCCATCCAAAGATGGAATAACAAGCTTCGATCAGTTCGGAGATACCTGGGTGGATGGGCGAGACACTTGGCTGGGCAACTCAAGCAGGAGAAACTCTTTCTCTCCTCATCAATTGATGATTTAGAGGCAATTGCCGAAGTACGACCACTAACTACGCAAGAAATTGAACTTAAAAGTCAATACAATGCGAAGTTAGCGGGACTACTGAGAGAAGAGGAACTCAAATGGTACCAACGATCAAAATCCCAATTCATACTTCAAGGAGATTCGAATACGAGATACTTCCATAGTGTGGCCAATGGTCGGCACAGGAAGAAACGAATTCATTCTCTGATGCAAGAGGAGGGTTTGATCGAGGGCCATGAGCAGCTCAAGTCTTACATTACTTCTTACTATAAGGGCTTATTCGGCCCGCCGGAGGAAACATCTATATCCTTAGATGAATCTAGGATTGATGATATCCCTCAGGTATCTCCACAGGAAAACGCTTTTCTTACTAATCCTTACACAGAAGAGGAGGTGAGAAAAGCGGTATTCCAAATGGAGCTTAATAAAGCACCAGGTCCTGATGGATTTCCAGCAGAGTTCTATCAGAACTTTTGGGATCTCATTAAGAATGATCTAATGGGTTTATTCGTTGAGCTACATGCTGGACAGTTGGACCTTTTCCGAATCAACTTTGGGGAGATTATCTTGCTCCCTAAAGTTAATGATGCGGAACGGATCCAACAGTTTAGACCAATTTGTCTTTTAAATGTATGCTTTAAAATTTTTACCAAAGTCGCTACTATTAGACTAAATTCGGTGGCTGATCAGGTGGTCCGACCTACTCGGATCGCTTTTATGCAAGGACGATATATCCTAGATGGAGTCGTTACTCCGCATGAAACAATCCATGAGTTGCACCGCAAAAGTTGAATGGAGTGATCCTAAAAATCGACTTTGAAAAAGCCTATGATAAAGTCAAATGGTCGTTTCTTCAACAAACACTCCGGATGAAAGGTTTTTCGGAGGAGTGGCGCGCATTAGTTAATAACTTTGTTTTTGGAGGAAGTGTCGCCATCAAAGTAAATGATGATGTTGGTCGATACTTTCAAACAAAAAAAGGTTTACGACAAGGTGATCCGTTATCTCCAATGTTATTCAATATTGTTGCGGACATGTTGGCTATTTTAATTGAGCGTGCTAAAGTTGATGGTCAAATTGAAGGAGTGGTGCCTCACTTAGTTGATGGAGGCTTATCAATTCTTCAATACGCCGATGACACAATTCTGTTTATGGATCATGACTTACAAAAAGCTACAAACCTGAAATTAATATTGTCGGCGTTTGAGCAATTGTCGAGTCTAAAAATAAATTTCCATAAAAGTGAATTGTTTTGCTTTGGCGAGGCCCAAGACGAGGCAAACTCATACGCCGAACTTTTCGGCTGTGGGTTAGGCAGCTTTCCAATTAGCTATTTGGGTATTCCGGTTCACCACCGGAGACTCACACTTGCTGAATGGAAACTCGTTGAGGAAAGGCTCCGAAACGACTTAGTAGTTGGAAGGGTAAACTCTTATCTCTTGGTGGAAGATTGGTTCTCATTAACTCGGTACTCACAAATGCGGTACTGTATATGATTTCCTTCTTCCAGCTGCCTAAAGGAATACTACATAGATTAGATTATTTCCGATCTAGGTTCTTTTGGCAAGGAGATAGCGAGAAGAAAAAATACCGGTTGACGAAATGGAGTGTCGTTTGCCGTCCTAAAGATCAAGGTGGACTTGGTGTCCATGATCTAGAGGTTAAGAACAGAACTTTGCTAGGAAAATGGCTAGCTAGGTTGTTAACCGAGGATGGGGTATGGCAGAATATGCTACGGAGGAAGTATGTTGGCTCAAAGGCAATCTCGCGGAGTTGTTTGGAAACCGGGAGATTCGCATTTTTGAGCGAGGCATAATGGCAACTAAAAAATACTTCTTCCCACATGTCTCCTTTTCCATTAGAGATGGGTCCGAGATAAGGTTACGGGAGGACATTTGGTTGGGAACAACCACTCTTCGTGAACAGTATCCAGCCTTGTTTAATATCGTGAGACATAAACATGATACCATACAGAAGGTGATGGAAACATCACCACCGTCTGTAGCATTCCGGCGTGATCTCATTGGCCCTAGGTTGGACTCTTGGTTTGAGTTAATACAGAGATTGGATTCTGTTCAACTGCCACAGGGATCAGATGTGTTCCGCTGGAATCTTACAAAAAACGGGATTTTCTCTGTTGGTTCAATGTACTCCGCTTTAATTGAACCTTTTCAACCGGTTTTTAATCATAAACTTATTTGGAAGATGAAGATACCATTAAAAACTAAAGTTTTCGCTTCGTACCTTCGTCGAGGAGTAATTCTTACGAAAGATAATCTTGCAAAGCGTAACTGGCATGGTTGTACTAAGTGTGTTTTCTGTCATGAAGAGGAAACAATAAAACACTTGTTCTTCCAATGCCAATTCGCTAGATCTATATGGTCAATCATTCGAGATAGGTTCCACCTTATATCCTCCAAAAAGCGTTGCAAATATATTTGGCAATTGGCTAAATGGAGTAGATGCTAGGTTCAAAGTTCTTATCGAGTGGGAGCGATGGCTGTTTTATGGTCGCTTTGGCTATGTAGAAATGGCAAGGTTTTTGATAATAAAAATTCTTCTCTTATGCAGGTCATCTACCGATGTACGGCGTTGCTCCGTTCATGGTCGTCGCTTCAGCGTTTGGAGGATCGCGACCTATTTACGGAGGTGTCTACACGCTTAGAGGAAACAGCGAAAGATTTTATTACCCAACATGGGTGGCTGCATACTAGAAGGATTTTGCCTTCTACAGTCTAGCTTTTCCCTTTTCATTTTGTACTCGTGTGATCTCGTTCTTTAGTTTACTGCAACTGGAACTATCAGCGGCTGTGTGCATCCTTGTTATGCAGAGGCCGGGTGTAATACTTGACTTGAGTAATAATAAAGCGCCCTTTATCGAAAAAAAAACATAGAGCCAACATGTATAATAGTGAGCTATAATCATGTACTACTTTATCAATGGATGACCCATATTTCACTCTCACAAAGTGCCTAGGAGCACGTGCTAGAGCTGGCTCTTGCATAAGAGCCCACTCCTTTTCTCTCTCCTCCTCTCTCTCCTCCAACTAAGCATAAATATATTATTTTAACTCTTATAGCCAGCTGACTAGAACTTATTATACTTGCTCTCATTTCGCCTGCGCTCTCTGCTGCAGCGCTGCGGCGGCTTTTGATTTCTTTATTTTTTCCCAACATGCCCCCACACGGTGGGCCCCAGTCCAGACCACGCGCTGCAGTCCTCAAGATGCCGCTTCCGGCCACGTAAGCAAAGCACCCACTTGCCACGCTTCCCCACCATCAACCACCCACCAAATCAGGCACGCTCACTGGTTATGCCAAACCCAACATCTATAATGCACATTATTATTATCCCCATTTAACAATTTTTCAAAATAGATTAGGTGATACCATGACAGCAGTTTTGCTGCAATATTCTGTTTCCCTGTTCGGATGGTAGTACATACTCCACGGATTATCATTTGTTATGTAGCAGAATATCCACTTTTTATAGATAAGCATGCAGCTACTCCATGGACTTTATTTTATGTATCAGGGAGTATGATTTTCATAGCATGCTTGCTAGGAAAGTTTTTTCCATATTATTCTGATCGGCGAACAAGTCAGTTGTCGCCGAGAAAATGTTTATGAAACATAGGTGGTACCTCTCCAAAGTGCGCCGTCCTGGAGCAAAAACGAAAGTACTATTATGCAAACATGTCAGGATTTTACAGCTGTCCATTAATCACCGACTTGGGTAGATATCCTGTATGTTGTTGTATCATTAGTATCTTACAATATTTGTGATATTGTCAGTGTATATTACAGTTAAGAAAATTGAACGGTGCAGTACTCTTGCTATCATGAACTTGATTAAGATATTCTAGTCGTCCGTGATAATTGAACGTCTTAAATATTAAATTTTATGTTTTAAGTTTTTATGGAGAAGAAAATCCACTTTGCTTATATAAATTAGTTTCAGCTACTCCATGGAAATTATTTATGTATCATGAAGTAATGATTTTCATAGCATGCTTGCTTCTAAAGTATTTAAAAAATATTTTGATTACCCTCGATGAGTCAGACATTGCCCTTAACGCGGTTTATGAAACATAGGTGGTACCTCTTGAAAGTGCGTCGTCTTAGAGCAAAAAACAAAATCGCTACTAGGCAAGCATGCATGTAAGTATTTTACAGTTGTGTGTAATCATCAACTTGAGTAGGCACATCATCTATTTGTCTTATTGTACTTTTCCTTTTTATATTGGTGCAATTGTGATTATATTAATAGTTAAAAAATTGTACGGTGTAGAATTCTTGCGACCATGAATTCGAGTAGTATGATATTTGATACGTCTCAAACGTATCTATAATTTGTTATGTTCCATGCTACTTTTATGATGATACTCACATATTTTATACACATTATATGTCATATTTATGCATTTTTCGGCACTAACCTATTGACGAGATGCCGAAGAGCCAGTTGATGTTTTCTGCTGTTTTTGCTTTCAGAAATCCTACAAAGAAAATATTCTCGGAATTGGACGAAATCAACGCGCAGGGTCTTATTTTTCCACGAATATTCCAGAAGACCGAGGGAGAAATGAAGTGGGGCCACGGGGCGCCGCCACACTAGGGCGACGCGGCCTAAGGGGGGCCCGCGCGGCCCTAGCGTGTGGGGCCCCCGTGCCTCCTCCGAGTCCGCCCTTCCGCCTACTTAAAGCCTTCGTCGCGAAACCCCCAGTACCGAGAGCCACGATAAGGAAAACCTTCCAGAGACGCCGCCGCCGCCAATCCCATCTCGGGGGATTCAGGACATCGCCTCCGGCACCCTGCCGGGAGAGGGGAATCATCTCCCGGAGGGCTCTTCATCGCCATGATCGCCTCCGGATCGATGTGTGAGTAGTCCACCCCTGGACTATGGGTCCATAGCTGTAGCTAGATGGTCGTCTTCTCCTCATTGTGCTATCATGTTAGATCTTGTGAGCTGCCTATCATGATCAAGATCATCTATTTGTAATGCTACATGTTGTGTTTGTTGGGATCCGATGAATATTGAATACTATGTCAATTTGATTATCAATCTATCATATATGTTGTTTATGTTCTTGCATGCTCTCCGTTGCTAGTAGAGGCTCTGGCCAAGTTGATACTTGTAACTCCAAGAGGGAGTATTTATGCTCGATAGTGGGTTCATGCCTCCATTGAATGCTGGGACGAGTGACGGAAAGTTCTAAGATTGTGGATGTGCTGTTGCCACTAGGGATAAAACATCAATGCTTTGTCTAAGGATATTTGTGTTGATTACATTACGCACCATACTTAATGCAATTGTCTGTTGTTTGCAACTTAATATTGGAAGGGGTTCGGATGATAACCTGAAGGTGGACTTTTAGGCATAGATGCATGCTTGGATAGCGGTCTATGTAATTTGTCGTAATGCCCTGATTAAATCTCATAGTACTCATCATGATATATGTATGTGCATTGTTATGCCTTCTTTATTTGTCAATTGCCCAATCGTAATTTGTTCACCCAACATGCTATTTATCTTATGGGAGAGACACCACTAGTGAACTGTGGACCCCGGTCCATTCTTTACATCTGAAATACAATCTACTGCAATTGTTCTTTACTGTTCTTCGCAAACAAACATCATCATCCACACTATACATCTAATCATTTGTTTACAGCAAGCTGGTGAGATTGACAACCTCACTGTTACGTTGGGGCAAAGTACTTTGATTGTGTTGTGCAGGTTACACGTTGGCGCCGGAATTCCTGGTGTTGCGCCGCACTACACTCCGTCGCCAACAACCTTCACGTGTTCCTTGACTTCTACTTGTTCGATAACCTTGGTTTCATACTGAGGGAAAACTCGCTGCTGTACGCATCACACCTTCCTCTTGGGGTTTGATTGCGCGTAGTTAACACGTCCGTTGGGAACCCCAAGAGGAAGGTGTGATGCGCACAGCAGCAAGTTTTCCCTCAGTAAGAAACCAAGGTTATCGATCCAGTAGGAGTCAAGAAGCACGTTGAAGGTTGATGGCAGCGGGATGTAGTGCGGCGCAACACCAGGGATTCCGGCGCTAACGTGAACCTGCACAACACAACCAAAGTACTTTGCCCTAACGAAACGAGTGAGGTTGTCAATCTCACCGGCTTGTCTGTAACAAAGAATTAGATGTATAGTGTGGATGATGATTGTTTGCGAAAAACGATAGAACAAGTATTGCAGTAGATTGTATTCGATGTAAAAGAATGGACCGGGGTCCACAGCTCACTAGAGGTGTCTCTCCCATAAGATAAATAGCATGTTGGGTGAACAAATTACAGTTGGGCAATTGACAAATAGAGAGGGCATGACCATGCACATACATGATATGATGAGTATAGTGAGATTTAATTGGGCATTACGACAAAGTACATAGACCGCTATCCAGCATGCATCTATGCCTAAAAAGTCCACCTTCAGGTTATCATCCGAACCCCTTCGAGTATTAAGTTGCAAACAACAGACAATTGCATTAAGTATGGTGCGTAATGTAATCAATAACTAACAGCACATCCACAACCTTAGAACTTTCTGTCACTGTCCCAGATTTAATGGAGGCATGAACCCACTATTGAGCATAAATACTCCCTCTTGGAGTTAAGAGTAAAAACTTGGCCAGAGCCTCTACTAATAACGGAGAGCATGCAAGATCATAAACAACACATAGGTAATAGATTGATAATCAACATAACATAGTATTCTCTATCCATCGGATCCCAACAAACACAACATATAGCATTACAGATAGATGATCTTGATCATGTTAGGCATCTCACAAGATCCGACAATGAAGCACATAAGGAGAAGACAACCATCTAGCTACCGCTATGGACCCATAGTCCAGGGGTGAACTACTCACTCATCACTCCGGAGGCGACCATGGCGGTGAAGAGTCCTCCGGGAGATGATTCCCCTCTCCGGCAGGTGCCGAAGGCGATCTCCTGAATCCCCCGAGATGGGATTGGCGGCGGCGTCTCTGGAAGGTTTTCCGTATCGTGGCTCTCGGTACTGGGGGTTTCGCGACGAAGACTATATGTAGGCGGAAGGGCAGGTCAAGAGGCGTCACGAGGGGCCCACACAACAGGGCCGCGCGGCCAGGAGGTGGGCCGCGCCGCCCTGGCGTGTCGCCGCCTCGTCGCCTCACTTCGTTTCCCTTTCGGTCTTCTGGAAGCTTCGTGGAAAAATAGGCCCCTGGGCGTTGATTTCGTCCAATTCCGAGAATATTTCCTTACTAGGATTTCTGAAACCAAAAACAGCAGAAAACAGCAACTGGCTCTTCGGCATCTCGTTAATAGGTTAGTGCCGGAAAATGCATAACGACATAAAGTATGCATAAAACATGTAGATATCATCAATAATGTGGCATGGAACATAAGAAATTATCGATACGTCGGAGACGTATCAGAGTTCCCAACGGACGTGTGTTAACTACTACCACGCCAACAACAATATTCTAGTGGTCCACGACAATTATCGAGGGAAGCTATTTTCCTATTATTAGGATGTGATTTTCCACATCATGCTTGGTTGTAAAGGTTTGTTTGCTCGGGAAGTATTCTAATTCTGTGGCCGAATCACGTGACCCCTTGAACTCGTATATGAAAAAAAAATCCTATGTGTTACCGACTGAAAGCGCACCGTTTTTCCAAAAAATATTCTAATTCGGCAGCTGAGACCGTCAACAGCTTGAACTCGTATATAAAACATTCTATGTGTTACCGCTGGAAAGTGTGCCTTCTTGTGGCGAAAACATTCTCTATGTTAAAACAAAAAATTGTGTTGTCTCTGTGTCGCAAGAAAAATTTACAACCTGTGCTTAGTCGCGTATATTTGTCGCCTTGCTTACGTGTTTTTGTCATATTGTTTTATTGGAGAATACGTTGAGTAGTAGGTATCACACATATTTGTTGTATCTTATTTTTCCTTATTATATTGGTGTAATTGTGACTATAGTAATACTAGTTAAAAACAATTATCGGTGCAGAAGTTCCGCGACCAGGAATTCAAGTAGTATGATAATCCAGTGGCCCACGATGGTTATGGATAGAAGCTATTTTTCCTTTTTTTAGGAAGTGATCTTCATCGTCATGATTGCTTGTAAAGGTTTATTTTCCTGAAAGATATTCTTATTCAGTAGCCGAATACCAGAATTAATGCCTTGATTGCTTCTCTCTCATCGCACAGAAATCAAATCCAATAATATTCAACACATGTTATTTTTATTTTATACATTGTCTTAGCTTATTGGTGAAACAATTAAAGAGGATAGAGATGTTGATTTGCATTTTCCAATGCAATTCTTTCTCCACTTGATAATCTCTCTTGAAAAATCTGCACGTCCACTTATTTGTGAACGGAGCGAGTAGTTATATGAAATATTCTCTGTGATACCGACCAAAATTGTGCCGTCTATTTGTCACGAGAATTTCACAACCTGTGCTTAGTCATGATCTCGAATAAAACACTACCATGTATATTTGTCGCATTGCTTATTCTTTGGTGTATTTTGAGGTAGGGAGGGGGGGGGGGGATATGTTAGTGTAGCATATTATTATGTCTCTGACTTACTATTTTGATTGTATTGCCCACTATGGTGGTTCGGAAGTGGAGTGGTAATATATTTCGTTGGTCCACTGTAATAATATTTATCGTAGCAAAGCAAGCAAACCAGGTGGGCCTGGAGCTACCCTGGCAAGTGATGGGTAGATTTTTTTAGAGTTTCCAGCATGTCAGTGAGTAATATGGTCGAAAACCCGAATGGTCCGTAAACATTTGGGTTTACGTATGTAGTTGTCGTTATACCTGTAAACGCATGCTACTGAGGGCATGCCCAATACAATGCCCTAGAGGTGCTGCTTCACACCTTTAGCTAGGTTTGGGTGGTCCAAAGTAGGTTCGGATGAGGAGACAGCTTTCTCTTCAAGAAGTGGGATCTTCAGTTCTAAAAGCATGCTTTTTGGAGAGAGAAAGAGATAAATAGTGTCATATTTGTGGGGTCCCTTCTTTTTTTTTTACTAAAATTGTTGCTTCCATTGGAGAGATAAAATTTACCATCACTACAGGAAAAAAGCTCAGTGCCGTGCACGGGTCTTTGCCGTGTGCTTCCAGTGCCCTTTGCCGTGCGGAAGTTCTTTGCCGTGCGCGAGGCGCACGGCAATGAATTCTTTGCCGTGTGGCTCCGGGGCGACGCACGGCAAACCAGCAGCGCACGGCAAAGAGCCAGCACGGCGCTCGGCAAAGCAACCCCGCACGGTAAAGCAGCCAGACGGCGCATGGCAAAGTAACCCCCCACGGCAAAGAGGCCACGAAGGCGCACGGCAAAGATGCATGCACGGCAACGACGGCTTTGCCGTGCAGGCCAACCCTTTGCCGTGCGGTTTTGCACGGCACGAGTACGGTTTCATTTCTTTCCCTTCTTTTGTAGTATTCATATTTATATTAATACTTATATTTGTTGTAAAATTAGTTTTTACTTTTTGTAGACTATTTGTTAGTGTTACTTAATACAATCGTATACCGATAAAACAAGTAATCTACATCTTCATCGACCCCTCCCCCAACATATCGTGGTTTCGGAGCAAATTAACGGGGTTCGGTGTCCGCTAAGTGTTATCGCCCCCACATATTTGGTGCAATTTCTTGCAGCTTTACACCTTACACGACACTTCCAAACATATTCTAGGTCCACATGAAAGTTTTGGTGGCATTCCGGTGCTCGGCGGTCGTTCCCCCGATAACGGCGGTCTACGTGCCTCGGGGGTCTACCCCCTAGATTTCACCGCGCGAGGTTTCACAAACATACTTTTTGATAGGTATAGTTTTGTTTAGGACATATACACATGGAAAGCTAGGTTTGGCACACTTTGGCACACTATAGCCACCGGTATACCCGCGGCGGGACACTTCAGCCTACAAGTCGAGGAATCTTCCAAGTGTTATCGCCCGAAAGAGAGGAATCTCACACATGGGAGCTATGCCTTGCACCATTTGGTGAATCACACCTTCCAACACACTTTCACACATATCCTAGGTCCACATGCAAGTGTTGGTGGCATTCCGGTGCCCCGGCGGTCGTTCCCCGATAACGGCGGTCGCGTGCCTCGGGGGTCTACCCCTAGATTTCACCGCGCGAGGTTCCACCAACATACTTTTTGATAGGTTTAGTTTTGTTTAGGACATATACACATGGAAAGCTAGGTTTGGCACACTTTGGCACACTATAGCCACCGGTATACCCGCAGCGGGACACTTCGAGCCTACAAGTCGAGGAATCTTCCAAGTGTTATCGCCCGAAAGAGAGGAATCTCACACATGGGAGCTATGCCTTGCACCATTTGGTGAATAACACCTTCCAACACACTTTCACACATATCCTAGGTCCATATGCAAGTGTTGGTGGCATTCCGGTGCCCCGGCGGTCGTTCCCCCCCGATAACGGCGGTCTGCGTGCCTCGGGGGGTCTACCCCCCTAGATTTCACCGCGCGAGGTTCCACCAACATACTTTTTGATAGGTTTAGTTTTGTTTAGGCCATATACACATGTAAAGGTAGGTTTGGCACACTTTGGCACACTATAGCCACCGGTATACCCGCAGCGGGACACTTCACCCTACAAGTCGAGGAATCTTCCAAGTGTCGTCGCCCGAAAGAGAGGAATCTCACACATGGGAGCAATGCCTTGCACCATTTGGTGAATCACACCTTCCAACACACTTTCACACATATCCTAGGTCCACATGCAAGTGTTGGTGGCATTCCGGTGCTCCGCGGTAGTCCCCGACAAACGGCGGTCGCGTGCCTCGGGGGTCTACCCCCCTAGATTTCACCGCGCGAGGTTCCACCAACATACTTTTTGGTAGGTTTAGTTTTGTTTAGGCCATATACACATGTAAAGGTAGGTTTGGCACACTTTGGCACATTGTAGCCACCGGTATACCCGCAGCGGGACACTTCGACCTACAAGTCGAGGAATCTTCCAAGTGCTTGTCGCCCGAAAGAGAGGAATCTCACACATGGGAGCAATGCCTTGCACCATTTGGTGAATCACACCTTCCAACACACTTTCACACATATCCTAGGTCCACATGCAAGTGTTGGTGGCATTCCGGTGCTCCGGCGGTAGTTCCCCCCCCCGAAAATGGCGGTCGCGTGCATCGGGGGTCTACCCCTAGATTTCACCGCGCGAGGTTCCACCAACATACTTTTTGGTAGGTTTAGTTTTGTTTAGGCCATATACACATGGAAAGCTAGGTTTGGCACACTTTGGCACATTGTAGCCACCGGTATACCCGCAGCGGGACACTTCGAGCCTACAAGTCGAGGAATCTTCCAAGTGCCTGTCGCTCGAAAGAGAGGAATCTCACACATGGGAGCAATGCCTTGCACCATTTGGTGAATCACACCTTCCAACACACTTTCACACATATCCTAGGTCCACATGCAAGTGTTGGTGGCATTCCGGTGCTCCGGCGGTAGTTCCCCCGAAAACGGCGGTCGCGTGCATCGGGGGTCTACCCCTAGATTTCACCGCGCGAGGTTCCACCAACATACTTTTTGGTAGGTTTAGTTTTGTTTAGGCCATATACACATGTAAAGCTAGGTTTGGCACACTTTGGCACATTGTAGCCACCGGTATACCCGCAGCGGGACACTTCAGCCTACAAGTCGAGGAATCTTCCAAGTGCTTGTCGCCCGAAAGAGAGGAATCTCACACATGGGAGCAATGCCTTGCACCATTTGGTGAATCACACCTTCCAACACACATTCACACATATCCTAGGTCCACATGCAAGTGTTGGTGGCATTCCGGTGCTCCGGCGGTAGTTCCCCCCGAAAACGGCGGTCGCGTGCATCGGGGTCTACCCCTAGATTTCACCGCGCGAGGTTCCACCAACATACTTTTTGGTAGGTTTAGTTTTGTTTAGGCCATATACACATGTAAAGGTAGGTTTGGCACTTTTTGTCACATTATGTGTTAAAATTTGAAAGTAGCATACAAATTCTATCCTTTCTTGCATTTCTCGGATGAAATATTTATCAAAGTCAAGAAGGAAGTTTCTAATATTATTCATATTATAGGTATCTTTAGTCCCTATGTCAAAATAAGTCAAAATAAGTAGAATATTGTAGTAGTAAAATAATTTGAGTGGCCAAAAAAACATTGCCGTGCAGAAACGCACGGCAAAGACCTCTGCCGTGCAAAAGCGCACGGCAAAGATCTGTGCCGTGCAAATGCGCACGGCAAAGGCTCGTTTTGCACGGCAATGTCACTTTGCCGCACGGCAAAGGCGCCCGCACGGCAAAGGCAGGGGATAAGGGGCCCCCGCGTCGGCCCGACCCCTATCCGGCCTCTCCTCCACACAACACACGCACGCACGCCCTCCTCGCCCCGACGCCACGCCGCCGCCGCCGCCGCCCTCCTCGCCCCGACGCGCCGCCCTCCTCGCCCGACGCGCCGCCACCTCGCCGCCCTCCTCGCGCCACCTCGCCGCCACCTCGCCGCCCTCCTCGCGCCACCTCGCCGCCCTCCTGCCCCGACGCGCCGCCACCTCGCCGCCCGGCCTCCTGCGCCACCTCGCCGCCCTCCTGCGCCAGCTCGCCGTGCCCTCCTCTCCCTCGCCCGACGCGCACGCCGCGCCCCGAGACCCGCGCGGGCCGCCACTGCTCCGGGGGTGCCGCCCTGCCCTGCCCTGCCCGCCCGCGCGCTGGATTTCGCGTCCCCGCTGCCGATTCGGGCTCGGGAGCCCCTCCGCGTGAGCCATCCCTCCCTCCGTCTCCCCCATGTTTCCGAATTTTTCCACCGTCACAGGCACAGTACCTCCCCGAGCGTACGGCGCATCTTGTCGCGGAACGGAGCGATTGCAACCCGTGCGTGGGCTGTTGCGTCCGGCGGGTTAGGCGGAACGGTGAGCCGATTTGCCGTGCGCTGGATTCCTAGTGGTGGCCGCGATCGGGCGCGAGCATATGGCTCTGTCGATGTGCGCGGTTACTACTGCCATATGGGGAATGCGATGTCCGAGTGTGGGAGTCATGTGCCCCTCGGGCGACTAAAATAACGGGATACACGCAGCTCTTCTTAGTTTAGTCACATACTGGCTTAATATTTAGTCAATTTAGTGTAGGTTAGTGTAGGATTTTTAAAATTGGATTTAGTGTAGCATTTTTAAAAATTGGTTGAAAATAGGCTAATGTAAGGAAAAAATAGAATGTGCTTCGAGGTGGACACGGCGGGGGCGGCGTCGCGAGGGTCTAAGTAAAAGTTGTGAAATAAATTTTGTTCACCTGCATGAGTTATTCATTAGATCTTGTTTGTATGCAGGCGATGCTTCCAGGTGGACACGGGGGGCGGCGTCGCGGTGGTCTTTGAGGGGGCGTCCCGGATCTTCTTCGCCGATTCGCTCACGCGTCAAGGGTAAAAATCTCACCCCTATGTACCTAGGTTTTTTTGTGGGTCTAGATCACCAAGTCTCGTGCCGCGATACCTAGGCGTCTCTTCCCGACCGTAAGGGTTACGCGGATAAATATGCATTAGTGGTCTCGCATATTATGAAGCGTAACTCTTACGGCATTTATCGGGACGAGTCGGCGGATGCGTAGTTGGGTACGTTCTCCACTGCTCTGCCGATCCGGAGTCGAGATTTCGGCAGCGCCTCCCCGTTGTTCTCCGGATGCACACCCCTCTCGGCTTTTTGGCGAGACGTGTATCGGGAGAGCAGCGGGGAGGTGCTGCCGAAATCCGACTCCGGATCGAGTAGAGCAGGGAGAACGTACTCAATCTACGGATCCGGCGGCCGCTAGGAGCCCACCTAGTAGAGATTCGAGGTTGATGCATGCGTAAAAAAGGAAAAATTAAAATGCGGATCATGTTTGATAAAAATTCTAAGTTTGTCTCGTTTTGGTGCTGGTTAGAGGATGGATAATCGTGATCTGGATGTACGATGGCAGAATTGGTCCGTGGAAATATACTCGAGGAATGGGGAGAAAAGACCAAGCAGTTCGTGGACAGGGCGTTTGACATCCCTAGCAAACCTGGAACAGCTTTTTGCCCTTGTAGTAAGTGCAACAACCAAAAAACACAGGACAAGGAAACTATGAGTCTTCACCCGATCAAGTCCGGGTTCAAACAAGTCCTACAAGATTTGGACTTTTCATGGAGAAAAGGCGAAGAAACGTGCTAGGAAGGAGGTGCGGCAGATTCAGCCTACGAGAGAATATGATACTGGGTTTGATAGGTGCCTAGAGAACTTGGCTAATGGTAATGTGCCCGAAAGCCCTCATGTAGAGGCGGAGACATCTAGGGATGCGAGAGACAAGTGAGGAGCCGGAGGAAAACACAAAGAAGTATTACGAGGCTTTGTTTGCTTCGCGAAACCCCTACACGTAAATACGGATGTTACCCAACTAGATGCCATCGCTCGCCTTTTGGCCTTTAAGTGCCACAGAATCGTGCGAGAGATGGGTTCGATGAACTTCGGTCCTCGTTGGCGGCATTCTGCCGAAAGGGCACCTCTTGCCGCAAAACTTCTACTATTCGAAAAAATTGCTCGGTGACCTCAAGATGTCATCTCGGCAGATACACGCTTGTCCAAAGGGATGCATGCTATTCGGAGAGGAGCATGCTAACACAAACTATTGCATCCATTGCAATAGCTCTAGGTACTTTGAGGTTGACACCAATGGTGATGGTCGGAAGAGGCAGACCACGGTTGCCAAGAATATCCTCCGCTATCTTCCGAGTCCTACCGAGGATCCAGCGGCTCTTCATGACCGAGGATACCGCCCGGCCGGATGAGGTGGGCTGTAGAAGGGATCGAGACCAGGACGGTGGCAAGATGATACATCCGTCGGATGGTACCGCATGGAAGAACTTTGTCAAGAAATATCCCCCGAAAGCCGGTGACCCGAGGAGCGTAGCAATTGCGATATCAACCGAGGGGTTCAATCCATATGGTATGTCGGCTGCGGTATACGGTTGTTGGCCGGTGTTTGTTATTCCCCGAACCTACCCCACGGCGTCCGCACGAGATCGGAGTACATGTTTGTGTCGATGATAATCCCGGGACCGAAATACCCGGGTAAGAACATGAACGTGTATCCGGAACCACCGATTGATGACTTGCTTCTTGGGTGGGAAGATCGCGGGATCCGAACTTATGACGCGGCAAAGAAGGAACACTTCGATATGTATGTCTGGTACCACACGTCTCTGCATGACTTGCCAGCACGTGCTTTGTTCTGCGGGTGGTGTACACATGGGAAGTGGCCTTGTCCGGAGTGCAGGCAAGCCGTGACTTTCTTCTGGCTAAACAAGGGTGGCAAGTATTCCTGCTTTGATGAAGCTCGACAGTTCCTTGAGCGAGCCATGAATACAGGAGTGATGTAAAGAGCTTCAAAAAGGCCGCGTTGTCCATGCACCGAAGCCAATTCCGAAGACCGGACAGGAAACCAAGGCCGAGTTAGACGCTCTCCAGCCTAACCCTGATGGGAATGGTTTCTTGGGATATGGGGAGACACACCAATGGACCCACAAGCCGTGCTTCGGAAGCTTCCTTACTTTGAGTTTCGGAGCTCCCGCATAACATTGATGTAATGCACACCGAGAAGAATATCGGTGAAGCCATTTGGAGCACCATAGTGGACACCGAGAAGACGAAGGATAACATAAAGGCTCGAATTGACCAAGAAAAGTTGTGCGATAGGCCGAGTTGAACATGAAGCTATCATATGTACTCGAACTATGTGCTATTTGTAATAAACTATGATCTATGTACTTGAACTATGTGCTATTTATTGTTGATTTCACTAATATTCATCTGTTTACATTGCATACTAATAAACCACTCTTTTCATTGTGTTTGCAGGTGATTGAAACATGCCGCCAAGAAAAAGAAAGGGAGGTTTCAAAAAGAAGATCAAGGCCGTGGCTGAGCTTGTGGGACTTTCGAGTGGTTCATCGTCGCGGACACGTCCTCCTAGCGCTCCTCCTAGCCCTCCACCACGGAGGAAGAATGCCCAGCCACGGCGACTTCGTACCCCTTCTCCTAGTCCTCCCCCAGTCGAGGATGATGACGAGGAGCGGTGGGGTGGGGAGGACGAGGAGGACGGTGAGGAGCACGGTGGGCGGGATGAGGAGGATGGTGGGGAGGACGGTGGGGAGGACGGTGGGGAGGAGCTCGAGGAGGATGAGGGGTTGGGGGGTTTGCCGCAGGAGCTAAACAAAGACCTAGCTTGGTATCCGCCCGAGGAGGAGGAGTACGTTGCAGCCGAGGAGAGGCTGGAACCACGGGACAAGAAGCCGTATAAGCGCGGGATTACGAAACTCCCCAAGCTAAAAACTTGGGCCTTCCGCGATGTTGTTCTCGTGCCCGCTGGAAAGAGGTACATGCTGATTCTGGCATTCCATTATTGAAATTTTTATCATTATACAATTTTTTTTATCACATGCATACTGATTTTGGCAATTCGTTGTGCAGCATGTTCAAGTATGGTGACCCGAGGAGGCTCCCGACACGTGAGTACTCGAACATCCTTGGAGGCCTAATTAGGAAGCATTTCCCGGGATTGTCAATCTCCCTAGTGGTGGCCGCGATGTGGCTTGGACTTGGAAGCACTACGGCTACGCGGAAGATCCTAGCGGCAAGTGCGCCAACATGCAAGAGCGGGTTGTCCGCCACTTCTGGGTACGTGACTTTTGGCTTCTTAGCATTCAAACACTTCTTGACTACCAATAGTTGCTCTAATTCCTCTTGTTTTACCTATGTGCATGGTTGCAGAAATACTTCACGAGGGCTGAGGGCAAGGAACTTGCGTGCGACGTTATCTTACACGAGTTGTGCAGGGTGAGGGTGACTGGCATGCACTACGAGGCACGTGTCCAGTGCGTTCGCGACTGGCACGCCGAGCGCAAAGTTTGGATGAGTAAGGCTGATTGTCGGGATACGCTCATGGCACCGTGGCAGTACCTGCAGGTATTAGCATCGATGTGTTCTTTATTTCCGCATTTTCATGTAGTTTATGTTCTAATAATGGGTCTATCTTGTGTATGTAGAACCCTCCTCAGTACGTCGGGGAAGACAAGGCGTGCTTTCTTGCGATGGTCATATGGTGGACATCCGCCGAGTACGCCCGGAAGCACGAGGAGGGCAAGCGAAGCGTTTAGAGATGGGAGGTGGATCACATGTCCTGGGCGGCAAGAACTTGGCCCTTACCTTGCAGCAAGAGGTGAGCAAATGGTTTCTTCATTCTTTCGTTTCATGTTATTGTTAGCCCCGCAAGGGTGTCCCTCTTCACTTACTTGCATGTACTCTTTTGCAGGAAGTGAAGACAGAGCGTGACACCAAAATTGTTTGGCCTCTTCCAAAAGTCCAAGACCGGGAGGGAGCCGCATCCTGAAACGGGGTCCGTGTGGGTCAACGGGCTAGCGGAGGCCCAGTGTGGCGCGTACCGCTCGACGTTCAAGGCCAAGCACGGCGAAGACGCCGACCCAACCACCGAAGACTTTGACGTTGAGGTTGCGGTGCTTGCGGGACAAGGCAAGAAGGGTGGCCGCCTATGGATTGCTGACGGGTTAGTCGACCCAACGACCATTCCATCTCTACTCCAGATCCGTCGTGGGCGTACGAGCGAGCAGCCTCGGGTAGAGACCCGCCCACGGGCTTCGGACCTAGGCTGTGGAGAAGTTACGGGTAAGTTCTTCGTCGATCCTCTACGCTTCGTTACATGTTTTCCATTGCAATGTTACCGACATCGCGGCAACACAACGTAGGCGGAGATGGAAGAAAGGGAACGGAGGCACCAAGAGGAGCGGATGCGGATGCGGCAGCGGATTAGGGAGAACATGCGGATGCAGCGGCGAGATGTTGCGGCGGATGCAACAACGGCAGCAGGATGTTCCAGCGGATGTTCATGAACCGGACCATGCGCGACTTCACCACCGGGGAGTAGTGGTCCTAGCACGTCGTGTCCTCCTATGTTCCCACATTTTGTAAGTGGTTAACTTAATATCTCCGTCTCAATCTTGTTTGTTGTCTAACCGAACTTTGGATATTGCGGATCCCCACGCCCGATCCGGCTGTGATGGCGCTCCTCCGAGCAAGCGCCAAGTCGAGCCCGCCGACACCCGGCTTGACCGTCAACAATACGGGCATCATCCGGAGCCTGCGAGCAGTTTCTAGGTGAGTTCTCCTACACTTCTAATTCTTCCATACCATGTCACTTGTGAATTTTAGCCATTCAACCATGTCAATTTTAGCCATTATGTTCAATTTTACCTATTCCATGTTAATTTTAGCCATTCCATGTCATCCTTAGCCATTATGTTGAATTTTAGCCATTTCATGTCAATTCTAGCGATTATGTTCAATTTTAGCCATTCCATGTCAATTCTAGTTCTTCCATGTCTTACATGTCAATTTTAGTCATTCCATGCCACTTATGCATCAACGAAATTGTAGGAGGACAAGGAGGTGGAGAAGGACAAGGAGGTGGAGAAGGACAAGGAGGTGGAGACGGAAATGGAGAAGGTTGATGTTGGTTGTATGAACTTTGTTGTGCTATTTGGATCATTCTATGTTGGAGACTTTGTTGTTGGATTGTGCTATTTGGATCATTCTATGTTGGAGACTTTGTTGTTGGACTATTGTATGGACTTCGTTGGACTATATTATGTATGAACTTTGTTGTTGATGATGTGCAAATACTCTATATGTTATGCTATATATGGATCTGGATATATATTTGTATTTGTGAATTGTATATGCAGGGATTAATGAGAAACGAGAAAAAATCTGGAATTTTTTCAGCACCTTTGCCGTGCATATGCACACGGCAAAGACACATGCACACGGCAAAGAAGGCCTTTGCCGTGCACATACACACGGCAAAGGTTGCCCTGCTGTGCACTTGCGCGGCTGGGGCGGTTCTGCTGTAGCATCTTTGCCGTGCGGGGAGAAGTGGAAGTGCACGGCAAAGAGGAGACTTTGCCGTGCGGGATGGGGCCGGAGCACACGGCAAAGCCGGCCGCACGGCAAACACTCAAGGCGCACGGCAACCACACTCGCACGGCAACGCTGTCCCAGCGCACGGCAAAGCCAGTGCGCACGGCAAAGGCCTTTGCCGGTGCCTCTTCCGCGCGGCGCACGGCAAAGACGGCTTTGCCGGGCGGTTCATTGCCGAGCAATCTTTGCCGTGCAAGCCCGCTCGGCAAAGGCTTTGCCGAGCATATTTGGGCCTTTGCCGTGCGTTTTGGCTGCACGGCAACGCCCTGTTCTGCCGTAGTGCATGTTGCTTCTTACAACTTTTTTACATGGAGCAGCTAGTTGTGTATGCCACCATTGCTCATGCCCCGAGAGCAGATAATGATATTCCGGGAGTAGCGAAGGAAGAGCCTCGGGCGGTCAAACTCAGCAGCAAGCGAGAAAAGGAAATCGTAGAGCGGTAGAGGGAAAAGGAAGATTTTAGGCGCTGGCGCGGAAGCCCACTGCCCCGAGCTCGAGTGCAGCGAGCAGCGAGCAAGCACACCGGCAGCACCATGTGGCTTTCGTGCTGGGCACCGCTGGATCGGCATCGGACGACGCAGGGGGCCTGGTAGTTATTGGACGCGGCAGGCTGGCTGTGCGTGCCTTCCTGTGTCGTGCGTGTTTGCTGCCGAGCGAGCGACCTGAACGAAAAGAGCTTTTCTTGCATTCTTTCCAAGGCCACATTCTCCGGTCTCCCTCTCTCCTTGGAATGAGCCCTGTTCTAGGAAGCAGCAATCGCCGTACGTGGCCGAGATTCACCAGAGCAACAACAGTATTATAGCCGGTTGTAGTAGCATATTATGTCATATATAGTTAACTTATACTACCTTCGTTCAAAAAATAAAGCGTTCTTATTTTACATGTTTTTTGTTTGATCAAGAATTACTTAAAATAGATAAATATTGTTTGTATGAAATTAGTATCATTGAAAAGTTCTTTTTAATACGAATCTAACGATACTAATTATATATAATAGAATCACTATTTTATTGCTCAATTTTTATGGTTAAAGTTCGTAAACCTCGGTTAGCGATCAATATTTATGTTTTTTCGTTAAATATCTGAAAGATTCTGAAAAACCAAAGAAATTTTCGACAAATTTATTTTTCAAATCTTGACCATTTTTTAGTTAAAGTTTTAAATTTGAATAATTTCAAATTTGAACTTTTTGCACAAATCTTGGTTACAAAACCCCGCTTGCTACTGAAAAAAGTCAACCAGTTGCAAATGTGGATGCAACTCCACTTATGTTTGCAAAAATAAATCTCAGTTGCAACCTCTTTTGCAAGTGAAAAAAAGTTTCAGTTACAACAAAAAAAAAATACTTCGTTACAACTCTAATTGAAAATTGCAACTATAATGCATAAGGATAACACTGCCATTTTTGCTCTGTGTAATAACACAACTTAAGTAGTTGTTTATGCATCAATAGAACGAAACATACTATAATTCGCATCGTGATTGGGAGCTATATATCTACTAATACAGGTCGATTATGTATCCATGCAGCCTCCAAAGTGTGGTCGCTGCAACATGGAAAAAAAAGCGCACACGAATCTTCGCGTAAATTCTGACGGTTATACAGATTAGTGAGCATGGGCTTATTTATCATATGGGTTTACCGATAACTAGCAAATCCGTAAAAAGGTTGCCAACCGTATGTATAGATCCAATTCGCCAATTTCTCTATTTTGTAGATATGTACTAGTAGTGACTGAATTGCAAGGCCATTTGAGCAAACTTGCTGCTACATACGAATCATTTTTGCTAGGACTTGTTGACATTACGTTTTTATCTAAGTTAAACTATCTGGTCTTTGGACGTTGAAAATTATGCGTTGACGTAGTAAGTCAACATCGGATCAATCAACCACCATCGATTTTCTTTATTCCCAAGGTAATCTCACCCGCCTTAAGCGTGCAAACTTAATTTTTTCTCCGATTCATATTATTTCTCGCTTGTATGGATACATCTAGACATATTTTTGATCTAGAAACATCCGCATTTGCGAAAAATAATATGAACCGAACGAAGTATGAAATTTTTGTATTTCCCTAGGGAACTGAGAATTATCTCTTTCAAACTCAAATCATCCAATGAAAACACTGAGATTCGAGGAAGCACACAAGAGGATGTGAAGAATATATTTTACTGGACAACACGTCCATTTCGAAAGAAAAAAACTGGAAAATCTCCCGTATAACCGTGATTCATTAAAATATATGTTTGGAAGTGAGAATAATACACGATGGTAGACATGTCATTTATTTTTCTCTACGATCCAGCAGTGTGGTCGTACGTGCAGGGTATAGCTAGTTATTGGCTGGTTGGCTAGATCGTTTACGGACCTGTTCCTGCCGTGGATTTTACAAGTACTGGAAATCTTCGTACAAGGACGGACGGTCAGCGATTAACGCATGGCTTGCCTCACGACGTGCAGTATACTAAAATAGCAGCTTCGATGATGAACGATGGATTGTGGTATATGTCCAATTAACGCGTGCCGTAGCGGCGTAGCCGTACGGCCGAGATGACCTTGGATTGAACAGAAGCAAACCGGATGAGATCGATGTCCGGATCATCGGGCAATGAATGGAACAGAGAATGCGCGTTGGTTCGACGTTCAAGGACGACGATGCATCGTGCATCCTACATATAGACGCTAGAATTTTCATTCGGCTCGATGGGCATCGCACGTACGGCGTGATACTCCGCTATACGTACGGCTGGTACCGGCTGAAGTCATCGATCGAGGGGTTAATTAACTCGTTGGTGCTCGGTTGCTTGATCCCGATCGGATCGAATCCAAGGCGATCGACTAATCAATCAATGGATGACCGGAGAAATAATAACTTCTACGGCGCACTGATACATGGATCTCTGACTAGATGTATGTATATAGATCGCCGATCCTTCTTAGCTACCGTTCGTGCATACATGTGTACGGACGTACGTCCTGATGCCGTGCATGCATGTCGTTTCGATCCATCCATCCTTGTCACCCGGCCGTCGGTGCGCAAGCTAGCAGTACCTACGTACGTACGGTCAATTAACGACCATGCATGCTTCTTGTTGTTCGACCTGCATGCAGAACGTACTTTGGTACGGCACTAGGTCGATGCATTCAAGAACGTCGTCGTTGTAGCTCGATTTTCCAGCTGCCACGCGCGTCTTATTTGCGACGCGTTGGGCCGGCCGAAAGTACCAACAACGGCCAGCTAGCTAGTAGCACGTACGGCACGACATGGTTGACAACTTGACATGAAAACATTTGGGTCGGTCGATCGCCGATTATACATGTGCTAGTTCATTTACTTACTGCATATTGTACTGTTAATTTGGGCCGGGCTATATGCCTAAGATCCGTACATATGGTGGTAGATCGCAATGAATATACATGGAGTAGACCGCTCGATCGAGAGCAGGCCGGCCACCCGACCAAGATCTGTATGACTTCTCAGCGTGTCCCCAAGCTAAAAAGAAGCAATCTATTCTATGCACATAGGATAGGCCAGTCTCGACTCTCTCCATCACGCTACACCATCCCGCCATCCCGGCTGGTCCATGCATGCATCAAAGCGCCGTTGTAGCACGCTAGCTTTGTCTTTGATCTTGCCATTCCATAGGCGGTGGCTTCTGGGCCCACTGATGTAAACTCGGCTTGTATATTGTTGGATTCAAATCCGAACCCTAGTGTACTTGTAATGTAGTAATTTTAACCATAATCTTCATTATATATTGTTGGACTAGGCTCTCGCCGGTGGAGCCGTGCGATTCCTACCCAAAAGTCTATGCTTATATGTTTTACTCTCTCCGGACCACCAAAAATATCTCAACTTTATCGTAATTTAGATACATCTAGACACTATTTAATAGGTAGATACATCTATTTTTTCACAAAGTTGAGACGCTTTTGGTGTGTCAGAGGGAGTACATGGTATCACACGTTGAGTTAGGAAATCCAATCTCCCCAAATTATGTCGCTGCCATCGTTGCCGTCCATGGCCACGTCTCCTTCAGCCTCTTCAACTGTCGTGGCCTAACGACATGCTTTGAGCACCCCGCCGCCATGATCTCGACCCCAACTAACCCACATATTTCTCTTGGTTAACCTTCCCGTGGTGCTGCCCCTGTGAGCCTTGGTGTATCTTCTTTGACGACTCCCTTTCACTTCTCCCACTTGATCAGGACCATTGACAATGGAGAACTACCTTTTCTGGTAGACTCAGATGAATCTGATTTTTTGGAATCGCTCATTGATGGGGATATTCGGTGGCTCTTTCCCGTTCCAACATCCATTGTCCACACTCCAACTGGCCAGGAGGGTCCCGCTCCAGAAGGAAAGGGCCATAGATATGAAAATGAGCGGGTAGACCAAGCTTTGTCTTCAAAACTAAATAGCAATGTCGTAATATTTCAGGATATTATAATGACGGCAACAAATTATGTATAGAGAACCGAGACCATAGAAGCCGTACAGAAATAAGGGGTTTGCAACGATTAAAGTTGTTGACATTGACCAAATCTAATATGGAACTGCCGAAGTAAGTCATTGGATTATGAACTTTACTTATAAATTTGAAGGCGTTGCTTAAGGGCGTTGATGGTTTGTCTCTGTTTGGTCACTACCGCTGGAAGCCCGGAAGTAGAAGCGGAAGAAACAAGGCCTTGCCGAAAGAGACGAGGTGATATATGAGACGGGTACGTACATGCAAAAGAAAACATGTGATGTGCTGCGACCTCTCCATACATATATATATAAGGTAGACGTATATAAGCCAGACAAATGAAGAACAACGATGTCGCTGTCTCGTACGTACATATATACAGTCGAGAGTCCGGCCGTGTAGCGAGACATATACACACAAATGCCACCGATGTGGCATCCACGTGTGTTTTGTGTTCCTATTTTCTTGGTGAAAGTCCTGCATGCGTACGCGTGCATGGATGGATCCATAGAAGGATCCAGCATTATTCCAGCTCATTGTAACAGGGATTGCAGATCAATGGCCTCGATCTGCAGGCTGCTCTGACACGGATGCGTTGTTCCTTTCCGCGTCCGCCCTTATAGCTTGTCTGTACCTAGTACGCAATTTGTTCCTTTGCGTCACACGTACGATCGACCTATAGATCGGGCCAGAATCCAGCGCGCCACGCAAAACGGACTGAAGCTTGGCGCATATATACGAGAGATTTCAGATAGTAGTAGAACATGAATATGGCAAAATACAGATAATAAATACCAAGAATTCTTGACACAAACCAGTAGTAAGATCACCTTCACTCGCGGCTCTCACCCGCCGCATATGGGGACACATGTGCTCAGCCACGTTTGAGTTTTTTCTATTCATATTTATCGGTGTTTCAAAGTAGTTTTGTAAGTTCTCGATACATAACTAGTGAAATGTAATTCTATAATAAGTATAGTTGAAATGAAATCATTCGTACAATTCAAAGAAAAAAAAGTTCAACTAGAGTGAGACTCGGGCGATGTCTTTTCTGTGCATCCACAAGTGCTTTACTGGATCATGGTGATGAATAACTTCGTCATAAATCTGCTGTTGCATGGGACGTAAATCATCAAGCCTCGCAAACAGTTGGTGATCAACTATGACAGTAGGACCATCGCACTAGAGGAACTACAAAAGAATTGTTGGGAGTGCCAGCCCAAAGAAAACAATTTTTTAATTTGCTTTCTTGGGTCAACTTTTTTTCTCATCCTTAACTATTTTGGGCTGGGCTTAGGGGGCCATGGCCCAATTTTGTTTGTGATCGTATGGATGATCATCCATTGCTGTAGGATATCCACGCTCACTCTCGATAATTATGTTGTGCGTGATCATGAAAGCATGCATCAACTCCCATGTCAACACGTAAACAAGGTAAGAGCATGGTAACGCACAATAGCAAAACGAGATTGGGGCACACTAAATATCCGCTCGACATTCCTCCCACAAGATACATGGCATTAAGCAATGTGAGCATTTTTCTAACATAGGGGCCACGGATGCACGCGTTTCCTGTTTGGCGCCCCAAAGAGCTATTTTGAGAGAGGGCTATTGGCGCCACAAATGGAGATGCTCTAATGTCGAAAACTTGAACTTGAACTGGTGACCGTAAACCATCAGTCATATCTTGCTCTGGGTTACTTGTGTGACACATGTGCACGTGAGGCAGCACGATCCCATGACGGCAAACGCCAGGAGCAAGCTGTTACGCCATGCATGGCGTGGCCGTGGAGGTTGACGTGACGATAGACGGCACAGCCTAGCGACCTGCTCCGGTCATCCTCTGGAGATAGGGCATCTCCAGCGACGCGACGTATTTTTGGTTTTCTGCCATTTTGCGTCCGTTTGCATTTGGATCCTCCTCTAGCGGGGAGACGCATTCCGGTTTTTTCTGTCTGTTATGTCCGTAGAGACGCATTTGCTACCCAAATATGCGTCAGATTTGCGTCGGGCTGGACTGACCGCGTGACCGTTTCTCGTCCGCATGCGTCCGCTCTGAACCAAAGTTGGCTCATATGTCAGTCACTATTTGCTACCTCACTTTCCTCTCTCTCCCGTCTCTCTCTTCTTCTCCTCTCTCCGACTCTCCCCAAATCCTCCGACTAGAACCACGGCCCATCCAGATGCTCCTTCTCCTGGGGCAGCGTTGGTGGGAGGCGAGCTCCGTCGGAAGCAGCTGGTACATCGACGGCCGAGGAGCCCGCCATAGCTGCAGATGTCCAATGGGGGCGTCAAGGAGCCACAGATGTGCCCGCGTGTTGGCCATTGACGGTTGTGGGTGGGCGCGGGGATGCGCTGCTCGTCGATGCCGCGCTCGGAGGCTCGAGGCAGGCCTTCGTGGAGCCGACCGTCGAGAACCGAAGACGAGCGGCTACGGCGGCGAGGTGGAGCTGCTTGAGTCTGTGTGAGAGAACGCAGGTAGTACTACTTGTCCGCCGACGCAAAAAACACACCGCTGGAGACACTCCGACGCAAACGACGGTTTATTTTTTAGTGTGGACGGACGCGACGCAAACGGTCAAAATATGGACGTTTTTAGCGTCCGTTTGCGTCGCCCCGCTGGAGATGACCTTAGGATCATTCCCACTATAGAGCTAAGCATTAAGTTATTGCAGCTACAACCAGTGGTATTTGTGGCCGACGTACGCAGGAGAACGACCTACACTGTGATTAAGGTTGGTGCCAACGCGGGCGCTAGGAGGGGCGCTACCGCCCGCGACGGGGCGAGAGGGAGGCGAGAGCGGGGCGAGACGGTAGCGTCGGGCGGTGGCGCGAGCGCCCGGCGTTAGGGCGCGGTACCGCCAGCCTATAGCCCGCGTTGGAGGCGAGAGCGGGGCGAGAGGGAGGCGATAGCGGTGCTAGTGGGGGTGGTAGGGAGGCGGTAGGGAGGAGAGAGAAGTGAGAGCTGGCACTATAGCCCGTGCACTGGCACCGTGGGGTGAGAGTGAGGTGAGAGTGGGGTGAGAATGAGAAAAATGTGACGTGGCGAGGCTATAGTGAGATGATGCATTGGTACCAGCCTAACAACCGAAAGGGTCAAATCGCAACAGAGATGCTGCTACGTAACAAGGATGCGACGTCGACGGGAAAGGAAGGGCGACAGGGACACGTGGTAGCCAGTTGATCAGATTTCAGATCGTGCCTGCCTGAGGCCGCGCGCCATCCATAGACGATCGACGTAAAACGCACTGGCCGGCCGGCCCCGTGATGGATCGCCCGGTGCTGTGCTGCTTCACAGTCCGTGGCGTGGCCTGACCGTGACGGATGACTGAAAGATGACCATATCTTGGTCACAGTCCGTCAGATCTTTGTGTACGTGATCGATCGCGAGTGTTGCTGTTGTTGATACTGCACGTCTGTGCGAGAAGGCGTCCGAGCGGCGCGACGCGGTGAGTCGATCGGCCGGAGACCGCTGTTTCGCCGAAGTGCGCCGTGCGCGTTAGCGCGTGCATGGCCGTACGTCCACGTGCGTCACGCGGCCACCGGCAAAATCTACAATTATTGTGGCGCTACTGTTGGTGATCTTGTCCACGACGGTCCACTGCAATCGTGACGTGACATGGCGAGTTGATGCTTTTTGCTGGAGGGTGCAACTATGGGTTTCCTTGTCCCTAATTTCCCGTGCAAGTGTACTCTACCCGTGTACTCTACATCGTGTTAGTTGTAAATAAGTCAAAATTTTATGCTTGAGAAAAGCTTTTCACAATACATTTCTTTCGAACAGGCCATACAAAACATTGGAGAATAAATTATTTTTTCGGTGGCAAATGCATTTATGCTGAATATCAAAAGTGATTTCAAGGCGATATTTGGTTGATGTTTTTTTCTAACGGTCTTCAAAAGTAGTTGAACTGGAGAATTTTGTTGAAATCCCGCCGTGTTGTGGCAATTTATGTGGGGGCGTGCTGAGCGTCCCCCGGGGGATCGGAAACCCCGATCCCCCACCTCCAACGCTTGACACGTGTCCCCTGGGTCCACTCGTGAACGCATAAGAAAAGGTCAGCCCGCATCGCTTCTTCTCTGACCGAGTCGTCACCCATTCCCGTCCATCTCCCCGCACCTCCCTGGAACACATCTGGCGCACAGCTCCGCCGCTTGCCGGCAGCACCGTCGACCCAGCGCTATAGACCGTCAGCAACATCCACACGCAGCAACTCCGGTCATGGCTTGGTGCCGGCAGGAGCGTCATCAAAGGTTGACAGCAACATGGGCTGCCCAAGGCAGCACCTCTAGTCACTCAAAGTACCAACGCTTGAAGCAGCAGCCGCCGCCACTGCTTGCAGCCTCCGGGGATGCCCCTTGTAGCAACCGGAGACGCAACTTGTAGCAACCTCCACTGCCGCTTGTAGCAGCCACCGGAGATGCCCCTTGTAGCAACCGGAGACAACCCATATAGCAACCTATGCCGCCGCTAGTAGCACCCACCACCGGAGCTTGTAGCAGCCGCCACTGGCGCTTGCAGCAACCGCCCTCGCCACCGCTTGTAGCAGTACTAGTTTCCACTAGTAGCAGCCGCCGGCGCCGCTTGCAGCAAACGCCGTCGCTGCTTGTAGCACCACCGGCGGAGGCGTACAACTACAGGTCGCCGGCTCTGTCCTTGCAGCCAGTGGTGGGCTAACCTTGGTCTTCTGTACCGGTGGCGTCAAGAAAACGGGAGCAGGAGAGGGCAACGCCCCCACCACCGCGGCACCGAGGACCACGCTGTCTTCGGCAAACCCTCCTCAATGCCGACGATCTCTCCTCTTGCAAGGCCGGCACTGGCGGTATCTGAGAAAAACGCGAGTGGGAGATAGATCTGGCCGTGGGGGATTTGCAGTTGGGAAAGAGGGACCGAGAGGCGGCGCCGTTCGCTTGGGCGTAGGCGGAGACGGTGGTGCACGTGGTGGGGGAGCATCGGCCTCGAGTTCTGTCATGGATTTCCATCGGGGGAGAAATTGGGTGAGGATGGAGAAGAGATAGAGGGGCGGTGCGTGTGGGCTCATGACGTGTGGCAGACTGGGGCGGTAGGCTGCGGAGTGACTCGCTCGTGGTATCCTTCGCACGATGAAACTCATCGGACGGCCGCGCGTGTGGAGGATACTATAGCGCGATCCCCCGGATGATATGTAGCGTTTTCCATTTATGTGGCTGCAATTTTCAACCATGCACAGCAAGCTGTACTTTACATGGAAAGCAATACGAGAAAACGTATTCTGGATCAAAGCACCAGAAACATACTCTAATACTAGCGACCAACACTAACCATGTCAGTAATCACTTACGTGTCACGTGCCGAGTTTCTGAAACAGCGGAGCCGGTCGCACGGCTGTTGGAACTCAAAAACTTCATAATTAAGTGGACTTTTCCCCGGACTGGTCCATGGACCGGGTCTAGGAAGGCTATCGGCGGCAAAGCCGAGCGGCGACGGGAGCTGCGTCCCGGCATCCATCCCAGCTGTCTTCCGCTCATTCCCAGCTGTCTGCTGCTGCGCTCTCTGCTGCCGCGCTGCGGCGCCTTTTGATTTTTTTTCTGTACTAAAAATTATGCCCCCACACGGTGGGCCCCAGTCCAGACCACGCGCTGCAGTCCTCGAGATGCCGCTTCCGTCCACGTAAGCAAAGCACCCACTTGCCACGCTTCCCCACCATCAACCACCCAGCGAATCATGCACGCTCACTGGTTATGCTAGACCCACAATCTGTAATGCACATTATGTACTCTGCTTACAAAGTTGCAGTTTGTGACTTAACAATTTTCGGTATAGATTAGGTCACCTCGCTGGACTATTATGTTTTCGGCTGGACGGTAGGCGTGCCAATTCTTTGACACAGAACAAAATCTACTTTAATTTTTTTTCTTCGATAAAAGAGGCTTTATTACTTTGGGAAACAATTACATCCAGCCTCTGCATAACCAGAAGCATACGGCTATGCAACGCTTTTTATTATTATTATTATTTGATGTGTTATTAACAAGTATGATTTCCACATCATGCTCACCTGTAAAGGTTCTTTTGAGAATATTCCAGTTGACCAATGCAATCGAGTCGAACATCGCCTAAAACACGTATATAAAAACATCGGTTGTACAAGTTGAAAGAGTTGCTACGTAAGAATTTTACAATCTGTGCTTATTCGTGAGTTTGAACAAATATATCATACATTTGTTGTACCATCAAGATATCTTACTATTATGGTGTAGTCTTCACTATATTAATCAATATAATTTGGCATTGCAGAAGTCTTGCGATAAAGAATCAGAGTAATTAGCATGCAACTACTCACAAATTTTATTATACTGTATATGGTAGTACTCCACACCAGGCATGCTTGAATGTGAAGAAGTATTTTTAACAATCCAATTCGGTAGTCGAGCCAAGCATAATCAGGAACACTATATAAAAATGAAGTCATGCATGGTGCCAGTCGAAATGGCTTCGTCTTGGAGGAGAATAAAAGAGTGCCATTAGGCAAACATGCGGGAATTTGGCAATTTCTACTTAATCGGTAACTTTAACAATCGTGCCATCTATTTGTTGCCTTGTTATACTATTGGTATTCGGCCCGAAAAGTTGCAAATTGTGATTTAACAATTTCAGGAATATATTAGGTGACCTCAGTGGTAGGCGTGCCAATTATTATATTTTGAGCGAGAACAAAATCAACTTTAAATAAAGAAGCTTGCGTCTAGTATTTGAGTTTATGATTTATGTACTATTAATGAGTATGATTTCTCCATCATGCTCGTTTGTAAAGGTTCTTCTGAGAATATTCGAGTTGAGCGGTAAAGTAAGACATCGCCCATAAACACATATATAAAACATCGATGATACCGATCGAAAGCTCGACAGGAGGCAGCAAAAACAATATTTTACATCATGTGCGTAATCATGAAGTTGAATAAATATCTCATATATTGTCGTATCATCGAAATATTTTACTATTCAAGTGTATTTTTATAATTATACCAACTTCAACAATATGAGGCGGCGTAGAAGCCTTGCTGTCAGTTGAACAAAGGTGTTCTAGTGGTCCATGAAAATGAACTAATTAACATGTAGCTCCTCCATGGATTTTATAACATGTGCCAATGACTATGCTTGCATGAAAGGAACTCATTTTAATAATCTAATTTAGTAGTTCAACCAGATATGGCCTAGAACACTCAATAAAAACACATGTCACGGTCTTGTAGCAAAATAAAGAGGGATACAAGGCGAACATTCAAGAATTTGGCAAGCTTTGCTTAATCAGAAAAATTCAATAATTATGCCATGTCTTTGTCTTATGGTTTCTATAGTGTTGTTTTGTTTGAAGGCAATTGCGAGTGAATCGTTGTGTTTCGAACTTTTGAATGTTTAGAAGTCATGTCGATGATTATGATTATATTTCATTTATGGAGGAAATTTCCAGGCCACAAAGTTATAAATTGTGATATAACAGATTTCCGGAATAGATTAGGTGACCTTAGTGCTAGGCGTGTCAATTTTTTTCAAAGCGAAGAAAATTCATGTTAATTAAAGAAGCATGCAGCTAGTCTTTGGGTGTATAATTTATATAATATGAATGAGTATGATTTCCCCATCATGCTCGCTTATAAAGTTCTTATGAGAATACTCGAGTTGAGCGGTTGGGTCATACATCACCCAAATTGCATATATAAAATATAGGTGGTACCGATATATTCAAGTGAAATTGTATAACTATATATCAACATCAACAATATTAGGCAGCATAGAAGCCTTGCTGTCAGTAATTGAACAAAGATGTTCTCTAGTGGTCCATGACCATTAACATATTAACATGTAGTTGCTCCGTGGATTTTTATATGTTCAAAGGAGTATGCATGTAAAGAGCTTATTTTAATAACCCAATTCAGTGGTGGAACCAAACATCGCCTAGAACACTATAGAGAAGACATGTCACGGGGCGCCGTCTTGTAGCAAAATAAAGAGGGCTGCTAGGCGAACATTCAAGAATTAGGCAACCTTTGCTTAGTCAGGAAATTCAATAATTATGCCTTGCCTTTGTCGCCTGGTTTCTTTATTGTTTTTTGTTTGTTTGCAGGAAACTGTGAGTGAATCGTTTTGTTAGAAACCTTTGATGATTTAAATGTCCATATTTTATGGATGAAATGTGATTGTTTAGAAGTGATGTGAAGGATTAGGATTTTATTTTATATATGGAGGAATGGTTTTCCATAGCATGTTTGCATGTTAAGATTTTTTTTTTAAGAAAAGCATCAGGGTTAGGAAAAGTACCCCTCCATCATGGTTTATAGGGTTTGCGAACATTCCTAGATCATCAATTTATTTAGCATAATGGAAACTATACAACATAAAAAAAAATTATTAGAAAGTAGACCAGCTGAAATTTCTAATGATTTAGATATACGCTTAAAACTTATAAAATATACTACCTCTGCCTATAAATAAACGTATACGATTTGTCAGAATCTTGATGTACCTAGACTCTATTTGTCAGAAGTATTTCGAGTGCAGCGAGCAAGATCGGCATCGGCATCGGACGACGTACGCAGGAGAGTGAGGTTATGGGGCGCGTGAGGTTGGTTAGCTGGCGCACGTGAAAGGAGGGAGGAAATAGCATCTAACACCACATGTTGGTGACTTTTTTGCAAGGAACCACAACATGCGTTTGTTTTTGCATAGAACACCATATTTTGCTTGATCGTTTGCACAAAACACATAGCCAATCATTAAAAGCTTTAATAGTCAGTTAGTCAGTCTAGCCCGCTATCACAAAGCGTAATGTGGTATTTTCTCTCCTTATTCAACCGAATTGGTATGTACATATCAACTCGTCCCGATACCGGGAGGAGGCGAGCCAACTTCACCAAGTTCACGGTGACCCGAAGACTGTCGGCCTTGCTCGCACATTGGTCAAGGCGAGAGAGCGCTTACGGATCGCCTATCGCGTTGTCCTTAGGCGAGCCTTGCCCGCACACATGTCGACCCAAACGCTGCCATGTTGGCCCGTGGAGGCAGAGGGTGAATTGGCATGGTCCTTAGGCGCGTCACCCGTGGTGGGAGCGAGCTTGTCATGCTCTACCGGCTCCGTCTGTGTCGTGCGGGGGTGTGTCAGTTGTGCTGCGTTGTCCTACCCTCACCCATCCCTATCAGAGAGCTCGCCATCCTGAGGTCATTGCTGCTCTGTATTGTTAGGATGCAAACAAGCACAACAAGGTAGCTTTCCGCGCCTTGCCGCCTCGGCGAAACTGCAGTCGATCAGTGAGGCGGACATGTCGTGCTTCGACTGTTCGAGACGTCCTCTCATAGTCCTGCTATGACCTAGATAGGAAGAAGCCTGTTGACAGCACGACATGGTTTGGCGCACTACATCGGTGCCTGACCGGACATGGTCTCTCGTTCGTCGAGTTTGTGGGAGGGGTGAGCATCTACTCCACCACCGCGGACAAGCAACCGCTGCACATAACGGTGGCACGACAGTGGAGCACCAGGACTCATCCCCACCGCTAGCACAACACTAGCACAACACCTCATGTGATGATGTTGCCGATCACCGGGGACCATGGTGAAGGGTAGCCGCCTTCGCTTCGTAGCTAGACGAACCAGCCCGAACATACCAGTTCAGACAACAATGGAGATTAATTGTCCATTAAAACTTTTAATAATGGATTATGTGTTTTGTGCAAGTGATTACAATAAAATGTGGTGTTTTTGCAAAAATAAACACATGTTGTGGTTCTGTGCAAAAATATCACCAACATGTGGTGTTATGTGCTATTTCCTCGAAAGGAGGTGGCGCCTGGCGGAGCGCGTGGGTGGCGAGGCACATGTCTCGTTGCACTTGCACGGCCGCTAGCTGTAGCTGTTGCGCTCGCTGTGCCGCCTGCCTCGTACGGGCTGGGTGGGTGATCGACCCGAGCGAAAAACAGCTTTGCTTTCCTTCCCGCTTCCGCAAGACCAGGCCACATTGTTCGGTCTCTCCCTCCTCGCGACGACACACTATTTTCCTGAGCCAACGTCGCCCAGGATCGACACGTCCGTCGGCCTATATACCCATCGCTCGTGACGACCTCGAGTGGTGAACTCAGCTGGCCTCAAACCTCCCGAAGATACTGCCATGCCATGATGCACACACCAGCTGGAGCCAGAAGAGCGCTGACTGGACCTCCATCGAGTAGTGGTAAAAATGACACCAGCTGCAACTACCGCACCTGCTAATAATAATCCGGTTCTTCTTACACAAGTACTTACTGGAGTAGTAAAATGTACTCCCAGTCCACTACTGGGGGTGGCAGTATTGGGCATGACAGGAGGAACCAAGATCCTCTGTCTGTACGTGACAGCTGCGGCTAGTTTTCAATTACATCCACGGCACGCAGAGGGCACAAAGCAGTGGCTGGCAGCCAGGGAAAACGATCGAAAGCTTGCAGTTGCAGCAGTGGCGTGCAGGACGTGAGCTGTATCGCAGTTGGACTCGCTCGACAACCGGGGCGCGTAGGGTTAAAAACGATCTTCCATGTTTAGGGCCTGCAGCAGGTCCGTACAAACCAGCTGTTTGTCTTCTGCCCAGCGGGATGCTTTACAGCCGTGTCATGGCCCAAGGCGGCCACATCCTACCTGCACTGCACAAAAAGGCATCCACATCGCTAAATCACATGACCGTGCGGCATGCAGCTGGCAAGCCATGCGCCCCGATTAGGGCATCCTACCTGCGCGACGCATTTCGGACGTCGAAACGGACGCGTCGTGTCCGTTGCGTCGGCCGAAATGGTCGAAATCGTCCGAGCATCCGTTTGCGTTGGGAGTGGCTCCGGCGGCGCGATGCATAATTTTTTTTCCATTCATGTAACCATAATTTACGTTAAAAAAATAACATAAAAAGCCATAAAGGCGTGCTAAAAGTTCTTCGCGCCTCCTCGGTCGTCGTCAGCCGACGAGGTTAATGAACTCCGGCGTCGGCCATGGAAGCTCGTACGCCGGCGGTGGAGGAGGTACCGCCGCATGGGCGGGAGGCCGTGGCCGGGGATCCCGCGCGGAGGAGCGAGAGCGGAGCGCGGTCGTTGGAACGCGTCGGCGTGGCCGGGGAGTCGCCGGCCTCCTCGCGCGAGCGGCCGACTCCCACGGCTGGATTGCGAGCCCCTCCCACAAAGCGAGCTCGTTGAGCTCGTCTGCCGCGCGTCGGGCGGTGCCATGGCAATGGCCTCATCCTCGGAAAGGTCCGGCGGCTGGGTCTCCGGATCCCACGCCGGCCCGCCGTCGTCGTGGTCGTAGTCGACCATGTGGACGTCCTCGTCCGCGTCCTCCTCTTCGTCTGCGTCCTCGGCGTCGTTCTCTTCTTCTTCTTCAGCGATCTCTCGGTCGAAGAAGTCCACGTCGTCGAGGTAGCCAGCGCGGCGGCGCGCGTCGAACTCCCACGTCCCGAATGAAATCCAGTTGTAGGAGTTCAGCGCGTACGCCTCATCCTCCCGCAGATCCGGCGGCAAGATCTGCCGGCGGCGGCGCGCCTCGTCCCGCCGGCTCTCGGCCCTCGCGCGGCTCGGGGGGGACCGGCACGCGCCGCGAGTTCGGGTACCGGCCCACTCCCGGCAGGTTCGCGTCCGGCCATGGCACGAGCCGGTTTTCCTCCCCATAGCTGCCGCGCGAGCTCAACGCGGACGTGCCGGCCGACCCTTGCCTTCTTGCCGGAACGCGAGCCGCTTGCCTCCCGGTCGTTCTTCGTCTTGCGGAACGGCCAACATTTCTTTCCCGTGGCGTCGGTGGGGTGGAAGCCGGAGGATTTGGCAATGGTTTGATCGTCGAAATGGACGCCGGCGGCGTCCATTTAAAAGGCTCCGACGCCATATCGCCTTCAATGGCTCGCGAGTCGCAACGTCTACTAGGCTGCGCACGCTCGCGGAAGCCGAGGCACGCCATTAACGCGGCCTGCGCGAAGGCCGCGGCCGCGCGCCGGGAGTAATGTCGCGGAAGACGAAGCGGTTGTGCCGTGCCGGGCGGGCCGTGCGAGGACCGAGCGGACACTTTGCGTGTCCGCGCGGCGCTCCGCCGAGACGCAAACACTGGCGCATATTTGGGCCGGGTTTGCGTCTCCGCGGACGCCCGGTCCGATTTGCGTCAGCGCGACCGAAGGTGGTGCACGACGCATTTTCGATCAGCGGCGGACACAAGCGGTCGCTCGGCGTCCGTTTGCGTCGCGCTATCGGAGATGCCCTACGCGAAATACAATCAACCTGTGTAATCTTTGCGCGTTGAAATCTACAATCAAGCTGTGTAATCTTTGCGCGTTGAGTATCAAGAACTAGAAATGTTCTCACAAGCTAGTAGCCAGCAATAGGAATGCTCGAGGTTTGTAATTCGTTGGTGCTGTCTCGATCAATCGCGATCAGATCGAATCCAAGGCGATGGATCCACCGTGTCACTGTCATATATACCTACGGTCTACGGCAACGCGGAAGCAACCCGCAGTGAACTGAGTTCTACTGATTACGGATAGATAGATCGTTGTGCTAGCTAGGTGTACGTAGATTCCCGATCCTTCCTGGTAAACGGTGTCTAGCTTAGGCCTCTGGGTACCGTTCGTGCATACACGGTACGGTACGTATATATGTACCGTACATATATGCGTACGGCCTGAGGCCATGCATATATGTGCGGTGCAATTAACCGTAGTTTTCATTCCAGATCCGTCGTTGCCCAGCCGGCGTCGGTGAGAAACAGTGTACGTACGTACGGTCAAAGTCATGGCTCTCTGTTGGACCATGAAAAACGTACGGCCCTAGATAGACACAATCAATAACGTCGTCGAATTAGGTCGTCCTCACAGCTGCCACGCGCGTCTTATTTGCGACGCGTCTGCCCGGCCGTGTGTAGGACGGCCTGCCTTGCTAGCTACCGGCACGGGACGGGACATCCATGCATGCACACACCTAGCTAGCTGTACATCGCCAGATCGGTCGGTCGATCGATCTTGTACTTCATTTATTGATTATATAAATATTAGTCCTGCCTCGGGCAATAAGACTGCTCATAGTGGGACTAACATAGCTAGTAACATCACACATCTCAAGGCATTTTACTGACATTTCATGGCAATAAATGAAAAAAAAGAGTGAGGTGGTAACTAGCTATATTACCATAACATCACACACCTCAAAGCAAAATGAGTCTACAACGTAATAAATGACACAATGCATGACACCACATATAAGTTACTCCGTACTACCCACTATGAAGGTAGTAACATAGACTAGTAACAAGGCATATGTTACTGGAGGTGGCGTTTTGGCACACGCGTGCATATGCACCCATTATAGAAAATAATAAAAAAACAATTTTAAAAATGTCAAAAAAATCTAACATAATTTTTTTGGTATACATCGTGACATCCTATGTTCGTTCACTAGTTTTCGTGGAAAAACAACATTTTGTATGGTGTGTACAAAAAAGACAAAAAAATGTCATGTACGTAGTCGTGTTACTGACATCAAAATTTGTCTTTTTTACATGAGCCATAAAAAAATGTTTTTTTCTTTTGAAAACTTGTGTACCAACATAAAATGTCTAGATGTACATGTAAAAATTTAGTTTAGAATTTTTGAACACTTTAAAATGTGGATTCACATAATGGGAGCATATACTCCTATGAGTCAAAGTGCATTTCCCTATGTTACTAGTCTAAGAGCATCTCCAGTCGCGTCCCCCAAACCGTCCCCCAAAGCGATTTGGGGCGCGCCGGACAAAAAAAGCGTTCCAGCCGCGTCCCCCAAAGCCCTTTTTTGTCCGGCGCGCCCCGATACGGTGTCCGGCTCCCGAGCCCGTCCCCGTCCCACGGGGGACGCACGGGGACGCCGGACACAACGCAGCGAGGCCAACCGACGCGGGCCCGACCCGTCGGCGGCACGGGGAAAATTCGTCTCACACTCCCGCCAAATCCCGCCGGCTCCCGCCAAATCGCGCCTATACCGCCGCGCACGAGCCTCCCAAAACATATCCTGCCGCCGATTCATTTCTCCTATCCCGCCGATTTCTTTCTCCCTCCCGCCGTGCACCGCCGCCGCCGCTACCCTCTCCCCATTCCATGGCGCCGCCGACGGCCCCCAAAAGATGGCGAAGAAAGCGGCCAAGAAGCCGCCGGGCAATGCGACGATAGGGGCGAAAGCACCGTTCGCGAAGCCGCGGAAGGCGCCGGCTGCGACGAAGAAGCTCGAAGGCATGACCGAAGATGAATGGCAGCAAGATTGCTCGCGCCGGAAGCTATCGACGGCGGAGCGGAAAGGACGGAGGGCGGCGGAGGGCGGAGAAGAAGGCTGCGGCGGCGCGCCGGCACCGGCGCATAATCGCCGGGTGTATCGCCGCCACCAACGCGAGCCCATATAGTACGAACGTGCCGGTGTACGTTCCGGGAGTCTTCTCTCCGTCGCAAGCCGCCTTCTACAACGACGGCCCCTCCGCCACTCCCGGGTGCGTGACGCCTAACTTGTCGCCGCACTACCGAGGATGCGGCCGCCGCACGGCGGCTTCAACCCCAACAACCTCTACTCCCCGGCGTACGAGCAACGCGAGCCGGGACCCGGTCCGGACGGCGGCCCTTTCACCGGCCGCGAGGGTCCGCTCGAATGCGACGGCGCCGGTGCCGAGGAGGACGACGGGGTTGAGGAGGAGGACGACGAGGAAGAGGACGGGGTGGAGGACGACGAGGAGGACGACGTTGAGGACGAAGAGGGCGGCGAGGAAGAGGGCGGCGAGGAAGAGGACGACGAGGGTGCCGGTGACGATGATCTCGTGGAGGTAGACGCGGACGGCGTGAGGACGAAGAAGAAGAAGAAGAAGAAGGCGTCGGGCACACGAGGCCCGAAGTGGACGGTTACGGAAGATCTTTGTGCGTGCGAGTCGTGGGCGACGGTGAGCCATGACTCCATCATCGGCGCCAACCAAAAAGGCGGGAAGTATTGGGCGAGGATCAAGGCCGAGTTCGATGAGCGCAAGCTGATCAACGGCGACTACCGGAAAGTGCCAATGAAGAGGAGCCAGAAGGCAATGTCGACGCGATGGGCCATCATCCGGGCGTCGGTGAACTCCTTCCATGGGTACCATCACGACTTAGAGAACAGAGGCGACGGCCGGCGCCGACGTCGGCCAACCGGTACGACTTGTTTCTTCCATAATCCGTAGCGCCCACATTGTGTTCGATGAAATGACTCTGCTTTCTTTGGTTAGTTTGATCGGGCTATGGAATTGTACGCCAAGTACTCGGATGGTCACAAGCCGTCGTCGCCGACGCATTGCTATGGCAAGCTCAAAGTGAATGAGAAATGGAAGTTGACGCGCTCGTCGTTGTCCAAGGGGAAGGACGCCATTGATCGCGGACGCGTCGCCGGCAACGTCGGCAGGGCGTCCCTATCGGCAACAAGGCTGCCAAGGCCGCCTTGGCCGACGCTGCGTCGTGCGAGAAGACGCAGGCGTCGATCACGAAATGCCTCGCCGACGTCTCCTCGACCTTTATCTCCCGCGACAAGAAGGCCGACCAAAGGTGGGCCGAGCTGCTCAAGAGGCAAGAGGAGAAGGCTGGAGCTCAAGAAACGCAGGGACGACATGTCCCTCGCCGAGAGCGTCGACGAGAGGAATGTCTCCCCGGACGCGAGCGGCGCACAACTTCTTCAAAGGCCGGATCCTCGACGACATCGAAGCCAAAATGGCGGCGGCGGACGCGACGGCCCCGGCAGCGGCAGTCGGCATCGGCGGCGGCGGCGCGCGCAGCAAGAGCAGGGCCGACGCGTCTTCTATCTGCTACACTGCGTCGGCCTCCGCGTCGGCGGCGGAGCGGACGCACCATGCACGAGAACAGGGCGGATCGCGACGAGGTCGTCGTGCTCGACGGGCCTGCGTCGACTCGGGACACGACGCCGTCGACCAACCCCTTCTTCTAATTTGCATGCACCACCGGTCCGTAATATGATCGCGCGCCCGGTACTTTGATCGATCGCCGCTACTGCGATCGCGACGAACCGGCGGGAACGATCTCTTTTGAATGCATCTATTTGAATTTCTGATTGGGGGCGGCGTTGGGGGACGCGGGCGGGGAGCGACGTCCCCCAAACGCGGCACGAACAAAACACGTCCCCCAAACGCTCGATCCGGCGCGGTTTGGGGGACGGTTTGGGGGACGCGACTGGAGATGCTCTAAGTTAGAGCATCTCCAGTCGCGTCCCCCAAACGACGTCCGGCAATAGCGCCGAATTATCGTTTGGGGGACGTCCGGACGAAATTTTCGTTTGGAGAAGGTCCCTTTCTAGCCACGTCCCCAAACGCGACCTCCAAACAAAAAGCAAGTGTAAAAACCATGTCCGGCGTCCCCGATGGAGACTCTATACACGAGGGGATGGGCTAGGGACGCCGGACAAGATTTGAGGGACGTCCGGAGCGAAGCGGCCTTTGGGGCATGCGACTGGGACGTTTTTTTGGCCGGCGTCCCCCAAATCCCTTTGGGGGGCGCTTTGGGGGATGCGACTGGAGATGCTCTTACTCCCCACTATGACCAGCCGCAAGAGCTAGTATACGTAGTACTACTCCTCGACCAAGTGAATATACGTTGTCTTCGTAATTTCACGGCATTACTATGCATGCAGTAGATCGCTAGATCCAGAGCACGACAGAGATCCGGATGAGTTTTGTGCATGTCCCCAAGCTAAAAAATAAGCAATTTATGCACGTACGACGGCCTCGTTCCTCTGGATACTCTCCATCACGCTACTGTGTGCATGGTCCATGCATCAAAGCGCCGTTCAATAGTATGCTAGCGCTGCCCTCATTTTTGGGGAATTTTTTTACGGTGCATTCTACTACTACTTTCTCTTGAAATACAAGTACTTTTAAAGGTACAAACTAGACTTTTTTTAAAGGCTTATATTTTGGAACTGGGGTAATACCATTTAACCATTTTAGTGTGTAGTATATATAGAAGTTCGAGCGGTTACAACGTCACCGTACAATTTTCGTCTTAACAGTTCATAAATTTCAAATAAATCCGTAGTCATATGTCTCCCATCTTTTGTGTTTAAGCGCCTCTAAGAATTAACCCGCTGTCAATGTTCACATTGCCCACGGTAGAAAAAAGGGCAACAAATAGGATTTGGAGGAGTTTAGGTAGAGGGATAAGTGGAATAATGTCCTGCTCTGTCCTTGACATCCCCATCGATGGGTTTCCCTACCAAGATGCAGCCGATGGCGTGTCCTGATCATGCCCGTGGTGGTCAGGGCGAAGGTGGGGGGAGGACTTCACACGGTCAAGTTTGGTGATCTTTAGGGTGGGGGAGGCTTGTTTTGTCCTCTCTCCCACTGGAGGAGCTTCCCTCTGGAACCAGTTGCTCCTTCTCCCCGCGACCGACGCAACAACGAGGTGACGGCGACGATGCAATTGACTTTGATGTCCAGTGGAAGTTGTAGATTATTCCCGTCCGTCGGTGTTACCCCTCAAGTTTATCAATCTGCTCTTTCTAGACACGCTATCAAGGAACGGGGAACACAAGGCATGCCGTTCTACATGGGCTGGGGAGATATTATGGAAATTTCAACTCTACCCCATCATATTGCCGTTTGAATAAAAATTATCCACGGGATTTATAACAAGTGAATTCCGATGTACTCCCTCCGGACCGATTTAATCGACGCGGGAGCTAGTACGTACGACGCGGGAGCTAGGCGTGAGAGTGCGTCAATTAAATCAGTCATGAGGTAGTAGTGTTACCGATCCGAGCCATTAGATACATAAAGAGAGTGGATTTGGTGATCAGGGGGATACGTGAGCACCCGGTTATCACCGTTGGATTTGGTCCACCACTGTTGGATCCTGCTACTCACTAACGGCCACTCACTAACGGCCATTATCTCGCCGGCCTCCAGCTCCACGTCGCCGGCCTCCACGTCGCGTATCTGAGGTCACGTCAGTGTCTTCCCGACCAAGCGCGTCGTCGTGCACCTTCCCCGCGTATCTCGCCCTTCCACTCAACGCGCTGGACCGCGTCAATACGTGTACAGTGGTAACGTTGTTAGACACGTGTCGAGCAGAGAAGAGGTGCTCACGTATCCCCCTGATCACCAGGCTTCATCCGGATACATAAAAATGAGCGCTCCAAAATAATTTGATGTACTAAAGAACTATCCCTTTTTGATCTTGAATTGTATGGGCGTCGGCCCAGGTGGGCCTATTTGTAACCTCGACATGTTTAGGGTAAGAATGCACAAAATATATAAAAAATGTGTCTTTATACTAATAGTCAACTTACGTGAGATTATACTGCTGGTGATGATTACTGATTAGTAATAACCTGGTGGATCTTTTGGCAAAAATGGAAGAGAGATTTCGTGACTAGAGGTAGTGGAATGGAAGTGAAAGAAATTAAGAAAGGCTCCCCGGTGCCCCGGTTTAGGCCATGCCGAAAGAGACAGCCTCGATATCGGCCGGGTATGTAGAAAACAAAACGCACGCGCACACGTGAGGTGGTGCGTTTTGTCCGTGCACGACATACACGTATATACAGTATACACCAGACAAGTGAGCCACAATTTCGTTGTCTCGTACGTACCGCACATATAATACAGTCCAAGCATTTGGGTGAGAAGCGACGGCGAGAGTGTGGTTCGATGATACATTGATACTGCGGTGCATGTAGAGGCGTACGCAACACCAGTGTGGGTGGCATCCATGTTCCTGTTTTCTTGGTGAAATTCCTCCGTACCAGGTGGGGCCGGACATCCATGGAAGGATCCAGCTCACGGCGCATACATCGCAGAAGGATGGCCCTGCATCGATCTGCATGCATTGTGCAGGCTTCTCTGACAAGGATGAGTTGTTGCTTTGCATGTCGATCTGGCATTATAGGCATGTCTGTATCTACACGAGCTTGTTCCATTGCGTCACAGGTACGACGGACATATATATCGAGCCAGATTCACTGGCGCCAGAACGTACTGAACCTTGGCGCGTATATATACGCGGAGTAACAGAAGTAGGATCGGCGAAAATCAAAAAATTCAGACAGAAAACAGGCGTCGACTCGAGCACTGCAGGCTCTCGGTTACTTTAGTCCCACACGTGTATACGTCAGGAAGCACGACCTCGTGACGCTAGGGCCACCGGGCCGTTACGCCATTCATGGCGTGGCCGTGGAGACTGACGTGACGATTGGCGGCAGACGCTAGCGACCGCCGGTCATCCTCTGGATCATTCCCACTTAGTAGCATTCATTAATCGAAGCTACTCTACCAGCATTTGTGCCCGAGGTGCGTAGGAGAGCGACCGATCCATAGGATACTAGCCGTAAGGGCATCTCCAGCGGCGCGACGCAAACGGTTGCTCAGCGACTGTTTTCGTCCACCGTGATCGGAAATGCGTCTGGGGTCTGTTCCAGCGGGACGCTGCAAAGAGACCGGGCCGTCCGCGGAGACGCAAACCTGGCCCAAATATGCGTCTCGGATGCGTCTCTGCGGACGTCCGGAAACGTCCGCTCGCGTCTGGCGGACGTTTCGGCGAGCCCGCCGCGGCCGACCCTGCGTCGATGCGTCTTCTCAAACGCGCCGCCGGCGCAAGCTGCGTCGCTTCGGCACTCTGCGCCACGTTAATGGCGACGATGCCTCGGCTGCCGAGCGGCCGCCCACCTCCGCCAACCACGTTAATGGCGACGCCTCGCGTCCCGCGGCCACCGCATGCAACCGGCCTATATAAAGGGGGCGCGCGTACTTCTTCCTCATCCACTCCTCCAAAGAAACCCTAGCCGCCACAAAGCTCGACCGTGGCGCGCGCCTAGATGTTCTGCGCGACGCATCCAAGCCCGCGAGGAAGTCCATGGCCGGTCCTGGTGGCCGGCGAGGCGGTCGAGGCCGCGGCCACGGGCGCCCCGGTGGCCGGGCGAGGGGCCGCCGTGGTGGAGCGAGCTACGGCCCCACGCTCGCCGTCGCCTGCGCCCTCATCGTCCTCGCAGGAGGAGCGCTGCTTCGAGTTCCTCCTCCGCATCAACGACGACCCACTCGCCATCAAGCAGCTACCGGACAAGTTCGCTGTGGTGACCCTGCATACCACTGCATGTTGTAGTATGCCAGTCGTTGATATAACATTCACGAAGTACCATTCCGCAAATATTACATCCCTCGGAGTAATACAACAGAACATAGCAGGTCCATAACTCATTCATTTAATATTACAAATATAATACACATATCGTCTCGGAGCTCCTCTTGGGTCCTAAGAGGAATACTCCTGGGTTCGAGGCGAACCCATCTTAGCTTACAATATAGAAGTCTCATTAAGTTATACATTTATTCTCTCGAGCAGCTAAGTATTAAGAGTTCGGGCTGCTCGGCTACTACTACTACTCGATGCTTCTAGGCTTGATCTCCGCCGGATGCCTCCCGGTTCCGTAGACTATGAGGTAGTCTACGCCTTCAATACCTCCAGAGAGGTCTGGTTCTTCATAGCCGATGATCTCGGCTCCTTCAGGGTTGTCGTAGTCCTCCTCCAGACGATTCAGACAATCTAAGCAAGAGATTTAAGAGTGGGATGAGTACGAGCGTACTCAACAAGTTCATTTTAGATAAGAGGTGTTTAATGCACTAGCTACGATATTAGACCAGAAAGTCTAATACCAATGCAGATTTTGATAAACATTTCTTCAAGAGATTGCTTTTATTTCAAAGAGCTATGTCCGTCGACCCTTCACCGGTTTACTAGAACTTCATGGAGCTCCTTTTCGGCCGCGTTCGCAGTTCCATATCCCGGAACAGGGAGTGACAGGTCACGGTTCTTTACACTCTGCAGAGGTGTGTTGCTTTACCCATAAGAGATCTTAACCTTGGTGCCAACCGGCCAGCTCTCCCGTCCACACTTCCTATGGTGTGAGGCCCGGTATAAGGTCATAGCCAATCATATTCCTCCGCTACCTCGCACACCCACCCTTTGTTGCAAACCCCGACCCTGGGTCCTCGCCGGTCCCATTATTCCCGTAATTTCAGGGTGGACCCCGACCACGACGACAGTCTGGGATCGAACCAAACTCCTTCGCCGGCAGCTGCAACCCATCATAGACCACATTACCGTGGGGAATTAGAAGGGGATCCCCACCCACCAATTGTTCCGCAAGCAGCAACTGCTACGGTAAGCAACAGCTATACCGTGGGGAATTAGAAGGGGCTCCCCACCCACCAATTGCTCCGCAAGATACAACCGTCTACGGTAAGCGCATTCGTTGATGTACAAGAGGTGGAAATACGGTTGACTATTCCGTCCCACTCCAGATCTTATGGTTAACACGGGTATTACGGCACAAGAATCACTGGCGACATCTGTCGTTTAATCCTAGATGGATATAAACCCTTGCAATGGAACCTCCACCATATCAACCCAATCCATGGTTCCATTGCCAACCACATAGTCATATTCATAGTTATGAAAATAGTGGTTTTGGTTTTTATGCAATAGTGATATCCATAGTACTTTGCAAGTAATTTGATAGAAATACTCAAATGACATGAGCAAGTGATGAACTTGCCTGAACACCGCAAAGTTTTGCGCGTTGGATGGTGTGGACTGACCCTTGTCCTCTGTTTCTGAAAAATAGCATCATTGTCCGATAAGGGCAATGGTTAAAGAAGCAATTATGCATGATTCCAGTTTTAGGGTTTGTTCCCCCTTCCGATGTCGTTATTATTTCATGTGAGAGGTTAATACTAAGAACAATTTGGAGATACTTAATTTAGGGCAAAATACAACCTTGATATGTTGTCAAGGTGTTTTTTAGAGTTTAAAAGAACTTATGGTCTTATTTTCATTATTGAAAATAATATTTGTGAATTAGATGATTATTTTATTCATCAAATTTGAACTTATTCTTGTTTATTTTCAACAATTCTATTTCATATTTTATTATGATAGAGTTTTTTATACTGAGTGGTTTTCATATTTTTAATTATTTTTTTAGAGCCAATAAACATTTATGGTATAATTTCAAAGTTTCTGGATTTTAAAGAATTGTGAAAAGACCATTTTGCCCCTGGGCCCACATGTCAGTGCGGCCCAGCGGGTTGAGCTAGACCAGCTCGGGTCCAACCGACCCGAGCGGTCGCTCACTCTCTCCCCTCGCTCACGCGTGTCTAAACCCTAACCCTAATCCTCCTCTGCTGACTCGCGTCGCCGCCGCCGCGTCGCCCTCACGATTCCGGCCGCCTGCGGCCCTTGCCGGCCGACGAGGTGGTGCGGATGCGGACCGCCTCTCGACGGCGCATCGGATCCACCGCGGCGATCTGCGGCTCGCCGCCTACTCGGCCTCGCCCCCATTCGTCTCTCGCGTCGCACTGGCGTGGAGTTCCGTGGCGATCCCGTCGCCGCCGATGCTCCGGATGCTGTGGCGCCGCCGTGGTGCCTCGGCCGTGGTGGTGATGGTGCGTCGTGGCGCCACCGTGGCTTGGCCACGGCTCGGCGCCGCCGAGCGCTCGGCGTGTGCCGCCTTGGCCGCCATGGCCGCTGCTCTTCGCTTCGCCTGCCTGGTGAGTAATATCGCCTCCTCCTCTCCCTTCGTTCTGCTCTCTTCTTCCTCCTCCTGTTCTGGCCACGGCTGCTCCATCTCATGGAGAAGCTTGCCGTGCCCATACTCTGATGTTGTGCCATGCTCGAAGTGCAAGCATATGCTGCTGTGCTGTTGCTGTGCTATTCGCTGTGCTGCTGCTGCTATTCTGTTCATGCTACTGGCCCTACTGGTCTTGGCCATTGTTGTCCTGGCCATGCCAGTGCTAGCCATTCTTGCTAGATTCTTGCTCTGTGCATCTGTTCATGTTATTATGCTTGCCAGACACTCAAGTGTGTTCATGATTATTGTCCTGTCTTGATTACTGTGTGTAGTCCTTGTAGTTTTGCAAGGGCTAGAGCAGTTGTGTGCTAATCCTTGTGCTCAATTCATGATTATGCTCAATTGAGCATTACGTCATGAGCTTATCAGTGTTATTCAGTGATGAATTTATATATGCCTTGCTTGTGTATTATAGTCCAGTGGTTCATCAAGCATTTGATGTGCTACTGGATACAATCATGAGTCATTTATGTGATTATCTGTGAATTCAGTTATGGCATAGTTAAATTTATTCAATGGCTAGTTTGGTTTCTATGTTTCTTGTATTTGGTTGCCTGACAATCTTTAGCAAGTGCTAGTGGTGCTCCGATGATCATATTGATCAATTCTTGCTTGAGAGTAAGTGTATGCTCCTCTCTGTGACTCACTGGTGCTCATCCAGGGTTGTTTGTGCTTCATACAGGCTTAGCATGTGTGTGCTGGTGCTAGGATAAGCATCAGTGGATGCTTGCAATGATCCATTGGATCATTTGCAAAGCCTACAGTGCTTTGATTTATTTGTGTTGTTCACTTATCTCGTTTACGAATTTGCCTTGATAAATGGATGAAGTGATGTGAGCTGCTGCACGGTTGATGAGTCATATCAATTAAATGTAGATAGGGCTAGATGGATGACAACACTCCGGTTGTGTACCCTAGCCCTCAACTGAATCCCAAATGGATAGTGATGTGTGGGTTCTTGTGCTTGGCTTGGGGTTGAGGTGAACCTAGCGGCACTTGTGATCTTGTCATGGTTGCTCCCCTCTACGTGACTTGCTATGGTTTGTGATTGCTTCTTTGGAATGGAATAGCTGCTTCATTGGATTGATCCAATATTGGACTTCCGGTGGCCTTTTGATGTTGACAACAAAATATAGACAAGAATCTGTCTATAGTCGATGGCATAAATAGGTCGTAGGTGCTAAGTGTGTGGGCTAGGCTAGTTGTGACTTCATCCTTTGTTGGATTTCTTTAGTTATGCATTGATTTGCATAAGCGATGTTCCCATAGGATGATTGCCTAGTGGTCTATACCCATATTTGCTTGCACCAAATGGCTTTACTGACCGGATGATGACACAAACAGGGTATTCTACCCATTCAGTGCTGCTGTGATGCATTGGATGCTTATGTATGAGCAGAACTTGGTTTTGCTCAGGTTGATTTGATGTATACCTCACTCCAGCTCCTAGAAATATTGTTGGTGTAGAGGGTTTGCTTCTGTGATGATCTTATGCTTGCCCTGCTCCTCCTAGCAAGCCTGTGGTGTTGGATTTAGTTCTGTGGTTGTGAAGATTTGTTGAACAGCAGTGGCTGTTCAACCTATTCTTGTGTTCTTGTGACTTACCCAGCTGCTGTCTGTCGATGAACTGCTGATTCTGGCGGTGGAAAAGGTTTTATATGAGCCTGGTGTGGATCTCCTGGTCGACAGCAAGGCCTGTCCTCTCTTGGTGACACACAGAGCTGTGTGTGTGTGTTGTGCTGCATGCACACTGCTTGGTAAGCAGCCTAGTTGTGTGTGTGTGCACATGCTTGGTATCTGGCTTGTGTCTTGGCTGAGAGTGGATCAGCTCGGCAGCTTTGGGCATATCCTCTCCAATTCTATTTGATTTTTTAACCTGCCAAGTGGCTATGCCACTTGGCATAACTTTTGTTTGTTGATATTATGTGCAGGGAGCAAAGTGATGATCCAATGATCATGAAGATCATCAAGTACAAGACTAAATGAAGTTTAGCTTGTAGTGTTAGGATAGATCATTGAATTGTAATTTCTTTTTCTTTTCTTTTTCTATTTTTGTCCAATTCTTGTAATATGTTGTAATATTCCTTTATTTCATTTTTGAATCATGTAAAGACATTGTATAATGTGTGTTAATCAATAAAGCTCAAGTTTTTCTCTAATGAGCTTGTCTTCTTATTTGTATTGTTCATAATGTATATTATTTACATTTGACTAGATGAATTCCTCATAATTGAATTATGGTTATTTATTTAATGTTTGAATTTGAAATTCAAATTCAACTTTGGAGTTGACTCAATCATGCAACTTAAATTTGAATTCAATCATGCAACTTAAGTTTGTAATGCAATAT
>NC_061513.1:29136090-29178368 GCF_022539505.1 Lolium rigidum | reverse complement strand
GAAATTACTCTCGAAGTGGGAAGGACCATATGTTGTTGAGGAGGTGTATCGTTCGAGAGCAATTAAAATTAGCTCTCTCCAAGGCAATGCCACACAAGTGGTGAATGGACAAAGACTCAAGCATTATATCTCAGGTGATTCTTATAATGTAGATGTTGATATTATTCGAGTGGAAACACCGGAGGCCTTCATCAAAGGACAAATTGACAATTCGCCAGAACTCGACTTTGAATAGGTAACAAGATCGGTAATGAAAAGTTCGCAATTTACTTTCCGAACAATATTTTTGCTGTTTTTGGAAAATATGAAAAATTACGAGATCGAAAAGGAGTGGAGGAGACGCACGAGGGCGTGCCCCCATAGGCCGGCGCGGGCCCTGATGGCGTGTAACTCACACGTTCGTTGGGAACCCCAAGAGGAAGGTATGATGCGCACAGCAGCAAGTTTTCCCTCAGAAAGAAACCAAGGTTTATCGAACCAGGAGGAGCCAAGAAGCACGTTGAAGGTTGATGGCGGCGGGATGTAGTGCGGCGCAACACCAGAGATTCCGGCGCCAACGTGGAACCCGCACAACACAACCAAAGTACTTTGCCCCAACGAAACAATGGAGGTTGTCAATCTCACCGGCTTGCCGTAACAAAGGATTAACCGTATTGTGTGGAAGATGATTGTTTGCGTAAAACAAGTAGAACAAAGTATTGCAGAGATTGTATTTCAAGATAGAGAATTGGACCGGGGTCCACAGCTCACTAGAGGTGTCTCTCCCATAAGATAAATAGCATGTTGGGTGAACAAATTACAGCTTGGGCAATTGACAAATAAAGAGGGCATGACCATGCACATACATATTATGATGAGTATAGTGAGATTTAATTGGGCATTACGACAAAGTACATAGACCGCCATCCAAAGATGCATCTATGCCTAAAAAGTCCACCTTCAGAGTTATCATCCGAACCCCTCCAAGCATTAAGTTGCTAACAACAGTACAATTGCATTAAGTATTGCGCGTAATGTAATCAAGTAACTACATCCTTGAACATAGCACCAATGTTTTATCCCTAGTGGCAACAAAGACATCCACAACCTTAGAACTTTCTCGTCATCGTCCTGCATATCAATGGAGGCATGAACCCACTATCGAGCATAAATACTCCCTCTTGGAGTTACAAGCATCTACTTGGCCGTAGCATCTACTAGTAACGGAGAGCATGCAAGATCATAAACAACACATAGACATAACTTTGATAATCAACATAACAAGTATTCTCAATTCATCGGATCCCAACAAACGCAACATATAGAATTACGTATAGATGATCTTGATCATGTTAGGCAGCTCACAAGATCCGACAATGAAGCACAATGGGGAGAAGACAACCATCTAGCTACTGCTATGGACCCATAGTCCAGGGGTAGACTACTCACACATCACTCCGGAGGCGACCATGGCGGCGTAGAGTCCTTCGGGAGATGAATCCCCTCTCCGGCAGGGTGCCGGAGGCGATCTCCCGGATCCCCCGAGATGGGATCGGCGGCGGCGGCGTCTCGCAAGGTTTTCCGTATCGTGGCTCTCGGTACCGGGGGTTTCGCGACGGAGTCTTTAAGTAGGCGGAAGGGCAGGTCAAGAGGCGGCACGAGGGGCCCACACTACAGGCCGGCGCGGCCAGGGCTTGGGTCGCGCCGCCCTGTAGTCTGGCCACCTCGTGGCCCCACTTCGTCTCCTCTTCGGTCTTCTGGAAGCTTCGTGGCAAAATAGGACCCTGGGCGTTGATTTCGTCCAATTCCGAGAATATTTCGTTACTAGGATTTCTGAAACCAAAAACAGCAGTAAAACGAAGAACTCGCACTTCGGCATCTTGTTAATAGGTTAGTTCCGTAAAATGCACGAATATGACATAAAGTGTGCATAAAACATGTAGATAACATCAATAATGTGGCATGGAACATAAGAAATTATCGATACGTCGGAGACGTATCAGCATCCCCAAGCTTAGTTCTCGCTCGTCCCGAGCAGGTAAAACGATAACACGTATAATTTCCGGAGTGACATGCCATCATAACCTTGATCATACTATTTGTAAAGCATATGTAGTGAATGCAACGATCAAAACAATGTATATGACATGAGTAAACAAGTGAATCATAAAGCAAAGACTTTTCATGAATAGCACTTCAAGACAAGCATCAATAAGTCTTGCATAAGAGTTAACTCATAAAGCAATAATTCAAAGTAAAGGCATTGAAGCAACACAAAGGAAGATTAAGTTTCAGCGGTTGCTTTCAACTTATAACATGTATACCTCATGGATAATGTCAACATAGAGTAATATAACAAGTGCAATATGCAAGTATGTAGGAATCAATGCACAGTTCACACAAGTGTTTGCTTCTTGAGGTGGAGAGAAATAGGTGAACTGACTCAACAATGAAAGTAAAAGAATGGTCCTCATAGAGGAAAAGCATCGATTGCTATATTTGTGCTAGAGCTTTGATTTTGAAAACATGAAACAATTTTGTCAACGGTAGTAATAAAGCATATGTATCATGTAAATTATATCTTACAAGTTGCAAGCCTCATGCATAGTATACTAATAGTGCCCGCACCTTGTCCTAATTAGCTTGGACTACCGGATCATCACAATGCACATGTTTTAACCAAGTGTCACAAAGGGGTACCTCTATGCCGCTCGTACAAAGGTCTAAGGAGAAAGCTCGCATTGGATTTCTCGCTATTGATTATTCTCAACTTAGACATCCATACCGGGACAACATAGACAACAGATAATGGACTCCTCTTTTATGCATAAGCATGTAACAACAATTAATAATTTTCTCATATGAGATTGAGGATATATGTCCAAAATCGAAACTTCCACCATGGATCATGGCTTTAGTTAGCGGCCCAATGTTCTTCTCTAACAATATGCATGCTTAACCATAAGGTGGTAGATCGCTCTTACTTCGGACAAGACGAACATGCATAGCAACTCACATGAAATTCAACAAAGAGTAGTTGATGGCGTCCCCGATGAACATGGTTATCGCACAACAAGCAACTTAATAAGAGATAAAGTGCATAAGTACATATTCAATACCACAATAGTTTTTAAGCTATTTGTCCCATGAGCTATATATTGCAAAGGTGAATGATGGAATTTTAAAGGTAGCACTCAAGCAATTTACTTTGGAATGGCGGAAAATACCATGTAGTAGGTAGGTATGGTGGACACAAATGGCATAGTGGTTGGCTCAAGGATTTTGGATGCATGAGAAGTATTCCCTCTCGATACAAGGTTTAGGCTAGCAAGGCTTATTTGAAACAAACACAAGGATGAACGGCGCAGCAAAACTCACATAAAAGACATATTGTAAACATTATAAGACTCTACACCGTCTTCCTTGTTGTTCAAACTCAATACTAGAAATTATCTAGACCTTAGAGAAACCAAATATGCAAACCAAATTTTAGCATGCTCTATGTATTTCTTCATTAATGGGTGCAAAGCATATGATGCAAGAGCTTAAACATGAGCACAACAATTGCCAAGTATCACATTATCCAAGACATTATAGCAAATTACTACATGTATCATTTTCCAATTCCAACCATATAACAATTTAACGAAGAAGAAACTTCGCCATGAATACTATGAGTAGGAACTAAGGACATACTTGTCCATATGCTACAACGGAGCGTGTCTCTCTCCCATAAAGTGAATGCTAGGATCCATTTTATTCAAACAAAACAAAAAACAAAAACAAACCGACGCTCCAAGCAAAGCACATAAGATGTGATGGAATAAAAATATAGTTTCGTGGGAGGAACTCGATAATGTTGTCGATGAAGAAGGGGATGCCTTGGGCATCCCCAAGCTTAGACGCTTGAGTCTTCTTAGAATATGCAGGGGTGAACCACCGGGGCATCCCCAAGCTTAGAGCTTTCACTCTCCTTGATCATGTTGCATCATACTCCTCTCTTGATCCTTGAAAACTTCCTCCACACCAAACTTAGAACAACTCATTAGAGGGTTAGCGACAATAAAAATTAACATGTTCAGAGGTGACACAATCATTCTTAACACTTCTGGACATTGCATAAAGCTACTGGACATTAGTGGATCAAAGAAATTCATCCAACATAGCAAAAGAGGCAATGCGAAATAAAAGGCAGAATCTGTCAAAACAGAACAGTTCGTATTGATAAATTTTATCGAGGCACCAGACTTGCTCAAATGAAAATGCTCAAATTGAATGAAAGTTGCGTACATATCTGAGGATCACGCACGTAAATTGGCATATTTTTCTGAGCTACCTACAGAGAGGCAGGTTGGAATTCGTGACAGCAAAGAAATCTGAAACTGCGCAGTAATCCAAATCTAGTATGAACTTTTCTATCAACGACTTTACTTGGCACAACAAAACACAAAACTAAGATAAGGAGAGGTTGCTACAGTAGTAAAAAACTTCCAAGACACAAAATAAAAACAAAGTACTGTAGGTAAAAACCATGGGTTGTCTCCCATAAGCGCTTTTCTTTAACGCCTTTCAGCTAGGCGCAGAAAGTGTGTATCAAGTATTATCGAAGGGTGGTACTTCTACAGCGGGATGTGGAGTTTTTCTCAACCAGGCATAGTATATTAGATACATAAGTTTTAGCATCTCCCTTTTCATTAGTCTTAGGCGTGCTACTCTCATCAAACAAATTTTCAGGAACAAGCCAAGCATAGTTATTTTCTAGTGCATCATTCATAGCTAGGAGTTTACATGGTATTGGTGCTTTGATCTCCCCACCATCATCAATATTATTAGTGTATCTTATTCTATCCATGTCCATATTTTCAAGGAGACTAACAAAATTGGTATAAGAACCAAGCATATTAAATTTAGCAAAGACCTTTCTAGCCTCTCTTGCTATACCACCAAATTCTCTAAGAAGGGTTTCTAAAACAAAATCTTTCTTTTCCCCTTCTTCCATATCACCAAGTGTGAGAAACATGTGTTGGATTATAGGATTAAGATTAACAAATTTAGTTTCCAACATGTGGACTAAAGAAGCAGCAGCAATTTCATAAGTAGGCGCAAGGTCTACCAAGTGTCTATCTTCAAAATCTTCAATGGAACTAACATGATTGAAAAATTCTTCTATATTATTTCTCCCAACTATAGACCCACGTCCTACCGGTATGTCTTTTGTGGTAAAATTAAAAGGAAACATGATGAATCAAGTAAAATAAATGCAAGTAACTAATTTTTTTGTGTTTTTGATATAGCAAACAAGATAGCAAATAAAGTAAAAGTAGCAACTAATTTTTTTGTATTTTGATTTAGTGCAGCAAACAAAATAGTAAATAAAACTAAGCAAGACAAAAACAAAGTAAAGAGATTGGGAAGTGGAGACTCCCCTTGCAGCGTGTCTTGATCTCCCCGACAACGGCGCCGCGAAAAGAGCTTGATGGCGTGTAACTCACACGTTCATTGGGAACCCCAAGAGGAAGGTATGATGCGCACAGCAGCAAGTTTTCCCTCAGAAAAAAACCAAGGTTTATCGAACCAGGAGGAGCCAAGAAGCACGTTGAAGGTTGATGGCGGCGGGATGTAGTGCGGCGCAACACCAGGGATTCCGGCGCCAACGTGGAACCTGCACAACACAACCAAAGTACTTTGCCCCAACGAAACAAGTGAGGTTGTCAATCTCAGCGGCTTGCCGTAACAAAGGATTAACCGTATTGTGTGGAAGATGATTGTTTGCGTAAAACAGTAGAACAAGTATTGCAAGAGATTGTATTTCAAGTATAGAGAATTGGACCGGGGTCCACAGTTCACTAGAGGTGTCTCTCCCATAAGATAAATAGCATGTTGGGTGAACAAATTACAGTTGGGCAATTGACAAATAAAGAGGGCATGACCATGCACATACATATTATGATGAGTATAGTGAGATTTAATTGGGCATTACGACAAAGTACATAGACCGCCATCCAAGCATGCATCTATGCCTAAAAAGTCCACCTTCAGGTTATCATCCGAACCCCTCCAGTATTAAGTTGCTAACAACTGACAATTGCATTAAATATTGCGCGTAATGTAATCAGTAACTACATCCTTGAACATAGCACCAATGTTTTATCCCTAGTGGCAACAAGCACATCCACAACCTTAGAACTTTCGTCACTCGTCCTAGATATCAATGGAGGCATGAACCCACTATCGAGCATAAATACTCCCTCTTGGAGTTACAAGCATCTACTTGGCCGCAGCATCTACTAGTAACGGAGAGCATGCAAGATCATAAACAACACATAGACATAACTTTGATAATCAACATAACAAGTATTCTCTATTCATCGGATCCCAACAAACGCAACATATAGAATTACGGATAGATGATCTTGATCATGTTAGGCAGCTCACAAGATCCGACAATGAAGCACAATGGGGAGAAGACAACCATCTAGCTACTGCTATGGACCCATAGTCCAGGGGTAGACTACTCACACATCACTCTGGAGGTGACCATGGCGGCGTAGAGTCCTCCGGGAGATGAATCCCCTCTCCGGTAGGGTGCCGGAGGCGATCTCCTGGATCCCCCGAGATGGGATCGGCGGCGGCGGCGTCTCAGTAAGGTTTTCCGTATCGTGGCTCTCGGTACTGGGGGTTTCGCGACGGAGGCTTTAAGTAGGCGGAAGGGCAGGTCGGGAGGCGGCACGAGGGGCCCACACCACGAGCCGGCGCAGCCGGGGCTTGGGCCGCGCCGCCTCGTAGTCCGGCCACCTCGTGGCCCCACTTCATCTCCTCTTCGGTCTTCCGGAAGCTTCGTGGCAAAATAGGACCCCGGGCGTTGATTTCGTCCAATTCCGAGAATATTTCGTTACTAGGATTTCCGAAACCAAAAACAGCGAGAAAACAAAGAATCGGCACTTCGACATCTTGTTAATAGGTTAGTTCCAGAAAATGCACGAATATGACATAAAGTGTGCATAAAACATGTAGATAACATCAATAATGTGGCATGGAACATAAGAAATTATCGATACGTCGGAGACGTATCAGGCCCCAGCCAGGCCGCGCCGCCCTATGAGCTGGCCGCCTCGCCGCCCCTTTCCGACTCTGGTTCGACCTGGTACTTTCCTTTTGTCGTGAAATTTTTTGCTATATAATCCCCCGGACCCCTGGAGGTCCGTATATCATTTTCTCGACGAGTTTTGTTTCGAGCTGTTTCTGCCAAGATTTGCTTCGGATCAAGAGCCATCATGTCTTCGTCGGAAACTCCGAAGGACGGCCCCTGCAAGGACGTTGACAACTTGTACATGGAGGAGCTGAGGATGCACCCCAAAGAGTTGCTGCTCGTTGAGGGAGAACTGCAGATCAAGGATGTCCAAGGTTCTAAAGGAGAAGGAAGCTTGGAAGACAGGATGGAGAAGCTAGAACAAGAGGTCTTCAAATACAAGAAGATGGCTGAGCGTGAGGTGGATATCTTCCACAAGATTGTGTCTGAACTCATTGCTGAACACGAGAAGGAAACCGCAAAGCTATGAGGCGACATCCTCTCACTTCACGACACCACCAACAAACTCCAAGCTCAACTCTATGACGTTCGAATCGAATCGTGAGTATGAAATCAAGTTTAAACACATAAGCCATGCTGCTAGTTTCAGGATTCCCGAGACCAAGATGTCGTTTGTTGTTGGAGAGCCTCTTCCTTGGAAGTCTGATGACGGGAATTCATCACCACCATCGCTGAAGGAGTAATTCATCATCGGTATCGGCATCCCCTTGGTTTGTTCCAAGCTTGGGGGAGTGCCGCGGTATCACATTATCACTACCTTTTACTTTTTACTGTCAAGTAGTGTCATATCATGAGTAGGGAAGTTATCATATAAGATGGGTTGCAGTGTGGAAGTATCTCTCCTTTAGTTGGTTGTCTATGTATCCCTTGGTGTGAGTTATCGTTATGGAATATTAATGAGAAGTCTTATCATTTACATATTGCACATCTTATTTTAGTTTGCAATCTCTATTATATGATTGATCTTGATTTTAGTATTGGTGTCACTTTGGGAGCATTGAATAAATCTATTTGGTTTTGGCAAACTTAGCATTGGTCAATAGCAACAACACTTTGAGGCTTAAGTAGAAAAGAGGAATACATGTAGTTGTTTCATTGTCTTTCTTTATTGTTAGCTCATAGCTTATTATTCTGAAGTTAAAATTGTTTGTGCTTACAAGGAAGATGCATGATTATTTCTATCACATGTATATTAGTTTGTTTCCCTCGACTCTTATGCTTGCTAATTAACCTTGCTAGCCAAAGACCTGTACTGAGAGGGAATACTTCTCGTGCATCCAAACCTTAACCCAAACCTATGTCATTTGTGTCCACCATATCTAGCTACTACATGGTATTTCCTGCCATTCCAAGTAAATACTTCGTGTGCTACCTTTAAATAATTCAAAATTTACTATCTCTTATTTGTGTCAATGTTTTATAGCTCATGAGGAAGTATGTGGTGTTTTATCTTTCAATCTTGTTGGGCAACTTTCACCAATGGACTAGTGGCTTCATCCGCTTATCCAATAATTTTGCAAAAAGAGCTGGCAATGGGATTCCCAGTCCCGAATTAATTAAACTAAATAGACACTCCTCCATGGTATGTGATTGATGGACGGCACCCGAAGGATTCGGTTAGCCATGGCTTGAGAAAGCAAAGGTGGGGAGGAGTGTCATCATAATAAAACTAAAATAAAAAGGCACTCCTTCATGGTATGAGATTGTTGGCAGGCACCCGAAGGATTCGGTTAGCCATGGTTTGTGAAAGAAAGGTTGGAAGGAGTGCCACACAAAATAAAAATAAAATGGGAGCCGCTCTTTGAAGGTTTGTCTGGCAAGGGGGTTAGAGTACCCGCTACCAGTCGTTGACAACAACAAACACCTCTCAAAATGTTACTTTTATTCTCTTTATATGATTTCAAAACTGAAAAAGCTCTAGCACATGATTTAATCCCTGCGTCCCTCTGCGAAGGGCCTGTCTTTTACTTTATGTTGAGTCAGTAAACCTATCTCCCTCCATCTCAAGCAAGCATTTGAGTAGTTGTGATCAAACCATTATATTGTGATTTGCTTCATCATGTCTTTTATTCTTCCTTGTTTAGTACAAGTTTTATCTGAATGAATATAGCTTTGCAAGTTATCAATGATCATGAGGAGACCATTATGATTGAGTATGCAAGTTGTGCCATATAAACTTTAACATGAGAGCGCTGCTCAATAGATAAATATAACTTGTTAATTGTTCTCTGACCAAGAACGAAGTTTGCCATTACCAACTATGATTTCTTATGCACCTTTATTTGTGATTACCTTATACTTGTTTCAAGTTGAATTATATGAAGAAGTAGTTTACTAGAATGTCTTGTGTGAATGAATATGATGCTTCTTGTCCGTATTTTATTTATCGACTCTTCACTCTATAAACATGTGGTCCTGTTTACCGAGTTCAGTTTCGCTTGGGGACAAGCGAAGTCTAAGCTTGGAGGGAGTTGATACGACCAATTTGCATCACTATTTTATATCATAATTTGCTGTTATTCATTGATATATTTCATATTTGGGCATAATACTTATGTTATTTCATCTATTTTGCATGTTTCATGATTATTGGAGGATCGAGCACCGGAGCCAGGATTCTGCTGGAAAAAGCACCGTCAGAATGCAATATTTCGAAAGATCAACAGTTGACAGAAATTAAAACAAAAATCCTATTTTTCCAGATGACGAAGTGAGCCAGAAGGGGGAGCTGAGGGGACCTGAGGTGGGCCCACCCCATAGGCCGGCGCGGCCCAAGGGCTGGCCGCGCCGCCCAGTGAGGAGGGGGCCTACAGCCCCTCTCGCCTCCTTTTCTTCGCGAAATCCTTCGTCCCGAATACCTAAGCTCCAGAGGGTACCTCGCGAAGGGGTACAGCTGCCTCTGCGGGGCGGAGAACACCAGAGAGAAAAGAGCTCTCCGGCGGGCTGAGATCCGCCGGGGAAATTCCCTCCGGGAGGGGGAAATCGACGCCATCGCCACCGTCATCGAGCTGGACATCATCTCCATCACCACCATCATCATCTTCATCATCATCACCGCCGTCTCCACCGCTGGACATCGTCACCGCCGTAGCAATTTGGGGTTTGATCTTGATTGTTTGATAGGGGAAACTCTCCCGGTATTTATTTCTACTTGTTATTGATGCTATTGAGTGAAACCGTTGAACCAAGGTTTATGTTCAGATTGTTATTCATCATCATACCACCTCTGATCATGTTCCATATGATGTCTCGTGAGTAGTTCGTTTAGTTCTTGAGGACATGGGTGAAGTCTAAATGCTAGTAGTGAAGTATGGTTGAGTAATATTCAATGTTATGATATTTAAGTTGTGGTGTTATTCTTCTAGTGGTGTCGTGTGAACGTCGACTACACGACACTTCACCTTTATGGGCCTAGGGGAATGCATCTTGTACTCGTTTGCCAATTGCGGGGTTGCCGGAGTGACAGAAGCCTAAGCCCCCGTTGGTATATCGATGCAGGAGGGATAGCAGGATCTCAGAGTTTAAGGCCGTGGTTAGATTTATCTTAATTACTTTCTTGTAGTTGCGGATGCTTGCAAGGGGTATAATCACAAGTATGTATTAGTCCTAGGAAGGGCGGTACATTAGCACAGGTTCACCCACACAACACTTATCAAAACAATGAAGATTAATTAGCCGTATGTAGCGAAAGCACTAGACTAAAATCCCGTGTGTCCTCGAGAACGTTTGGTCATTATAAGTAAACAAACCGGCTTGTCCTTTGTGCTAAAAAGGATTGGGCCACTCGCTGCAATTGTTACTCTCGCACTTTACTTACTCGTACTTTATTCAAATGCTACATCAAAACCCCCGAATACTTGTCTGTGAGCATTTACAGTGAATCCTTCATCGAAACTGCTTGTCAACACCTTCTGCTCCTCGTTGGGTTCGACACTCTTATTTATCGAAGATACTACGATACACCCCCTATACTTGTGGGTCATCACCCCTGGGCCCACATGTTAGTGCGGCCCAGCGGGTTGAGCTAGACCAGCTCGGGTCCAACCGACCCGAGCGGTCGCTCACTCTCTCCCCTCGCTCACGCGTGTCTGAACCCTAACCCTAATCCTCCTCTGGTGACTCGCGTCGCCACCGCCGTCGCCTCATGATTCCGGCCGCCTCTGGCCCTTGTCGGCGACGAGGTGGTGCGGATCTGGACCGCCTCTCGACGGCGCATCAGATCCACCGCGGCGATTTGCGATTCGCCGCCTACTCGCCTCGCCCCCCTTCGTCTCTGGTCGCCTGGCGTGGAGTTCCGTGGCGATCTCGTCGCCGCCGATGCTCCAGATGTTGTGGCGCCGCCGTGCTCAGTCGTGGTGGTGATGGTGCTGTGGCGCCACCGTGGCTTGGCCTGGCCTGGCGCCGCCGCGCCCAGGCGTGTGCCGCCTTGGCCGCCATGGCCGTGCTCTTCGCTTCGCCTCCCTGGTGAGTAATATCGCCTCCTCCTCTCCCTTTCTGTTCTGCTCTCTTCTTCCTCCTCCTGTTCTGGCCACGGCTGCTCCATCTCATGGAGAAGCTTGCCGTGCCCATACTCTGATGCTGTGCCATGCTCGAAGTGCAAGCATATGCTGCTGTGCTATTCGCTGTGCTGCTGCTATGCTGTTCATGCTACTGGCCCTACTGGCCTTGGCCATTGTTGTCCTGGCCATGCCAGTGCTAGCCATTCTTGCTAGATTCTTGCTCTGTGCCTCTGTTCATGTTATTATGCTTGCCATACACTCAAGTGTGTTCATGATTATTGTCCTGTCTTGATTACTGTGTGTAGTCCTTGTAGTTTTGCAAGGGCTAGAGCAATTGTGTGCTAATTCTTGTGCTCAATTCATGATTATGCTCAATTGAGCATTACTGTGGGCTTATCAGTGTTATTCAGTGATGAATTTATATATGCCTTGCTTGTGTAGTATAGTCCAGTGGTTCATCAAGCATTTGATGTGCTACTGGATACAATCATGAGTCATTTATGTGATTATCTGTGAATTCAGTTGGCATAGTTGAATTTATTCAATGGCTGGTTGGTTCCTGTTACTGTATTTGGTTGTGACAATCTTTAGCAAGCGCTAGTGGTGCTCTGATGATCAATTGATCAATTCTTGCTTGAGAGTAAGTGTATGCTCCTCTCTGTGACTCACTGGTGCTCATCCAGGGTTGTTTGTGCTTCATACAGGCTTAGCCTGTGTGTGCTGGTGCTAGCATAAGCATCAGTGGATGCTTGCAATGATCCATTGGATCATTTGCAAAGCTCTGTACAACAGTTGTTTGTCTGTTCCAGTTATCTGCTTACTTTGCCTTGATAAATGGATGAATAATGTGAACTGTGGCACAGTGATGATCATATCAATTAAATTAGATAGGGCTAGCTGGATGACAACCTCTGGTTGGTACCCTAGCCCTCAACTGAATCCAAATGGATAGTGATGTGTGGGTTCTTGTGCTGGCTTAGGGTTGAGGTGAACCTGGCAGCACTTGTGATGCTGTCATGGTTGCTCACCTCTCTGTGACTTGCTATGGTGGGTGATCTGTTTGCTGGGATGGAACAACTGCTCACTGGATTGATCCAATATTGGACTTCCAGTGGCTTTTGATGTTGACAACAAAATATAGACAAGGATCTGTCTATAGTCTGATGGCATAGTTAGCTGTAGGTGCTAAGTGTGTGGGCTAGGCTAGCTGTGACTTCATCCCTTGCTGGATTTCTTTAGTTATGCACTGATTTGCATAACTGATGTTCCCATAGGATGATTGCCTAGTGGTCTTACCCATATTTGCTTGCACCAAATGGCTTTACAGCCAGATGATGACACAAACAGGGTATTCTACCCTTCTGTGCTGCTGTGATGCATTGAATGCTTATGTATGAGCAGAACTTGGTTTTGCTCAGGTTGATTTGATGTATACCTCACTCCAGCTCCTAGAAATATTGTTGGTGTAGAGGGTTTGCTTCTGTGATGATCTTATGCTTGCCCTGCTCCTCCTAGCAAGCCTGTGGTGTTGGATTTAGTTCTGTGGTTGTGAAGATTTGTTGAACAGCAGTGTGCTGTTCAACCTGTTCTTGTGTTCTTGTGTTCTTGTGACTTACCTAGCTGCTGTCTGTCAATGAACTGCTGATTCTGGCGGTGGAAAAGGTTTTATATGAGCCTGGTGTGGATCTCCTGGTCGACAGCAAGGCCTATCCTCTCTTGGTGACACACAGAGCTGTGTGTGTGTTGTGCTGCATGCACACTGCTTGGTGAGCAGCCTAGCTGTGTGTGTGTGCACATGCTTGGTATCTGGCTTGTGTCTTGGCTGAAAGTGGATCAGCTCGGCAGCTTTGGGCATATCCTCTCCAATTCTATTTGATTTTTTAACCTACCAAGTGGCTATGCCACTTGGCATAACTTTTGTTTGTTGATATTATGTGCAGGGAGCAAAGTGATGATCCAATGATCATGAAGATCATCAAGTACAAGACTAAATGAAGTTTAGCTTGTAGTGTTAGGATAGATCATTGAATTGTAATTTCTTTTTCTTTTCTTTTTCTATTTTTGTCCAATTCTTGTAATATGTTGTAATATTCCTTTATTTCATTTGTGAATCATGTAAAGACATTGTATAATGTGTGTTAATCAATAAAGCTCAAGTTTTTCTCTAATGAGCTTGTCTTCTTATTTGTATTGTTCATAATGTATATTATTTACATTTGACTAGATGAATTCCTCATAATTGAATTATGGTTATTTATTTAATGTTTGAATTTGAAATTCAAATTCAACTTTGGAGTTGAATTCAATCATGCAACTTAAATTTGAATTCAATCATGCAACTTAAGTTTGTAATGCAATATCTCTTCTCTCTTCTCAAAACCCTAATTTAGACAAGTAGGAACAAGTTCATCGCACTCTCGAAACCCTAACCCTGTAGGATGTCGAGAGAGAAACCTGTTCCCCTCCGATGCAGTTTTGTTTTAAAAGCGCGAAATTTCCCCGTAATTTACTCCCTTTCTAAAATCTACCCCTCGATCGTCTCTAAACCTGGGACATTACATTCGCCGAGTTCGTCGACGGCGTCGAGCCGGCTCACTTGCAGCTACGGGAGGCCAGCTGCAACTTCTGCCGCCGGACCGTGGAGGTCCTGTTCGACGGGCAGGGCAGGATGTACCTGCACACGGGGTGGGACAAGTTCGCCCACGACCTCTCGCTCGGGCCCGGCTGCCAGCTCACCTTCCTCTACGAGGGAGACGTCGAGATGATCGTCAAGGTGTTCGACGACACAACCTGCCGCAGGCACTACCACACCGACGACTCCGGCTCCGACACCGATAGTTAGAAAGTCGAGTGTTCTTTCTTTGCAGCGATTCTGACTACGGGCCAGACGAAGCCAGTAGTCGAGGTTTCTGTCTGTTCGCCTCATCGGTAGAACCAACAAGGGCACCATCTCCTCCCGCTGGATTTTCCAGTTTTGGTGATTGGGTGTGCCCTCGAATGTTCTTTCTTGGCAGCGAACATACGGAAATCAACACAACTGGCTTCTATTTATAATTTTTTTATATTTGTGTCCACAATGGTTCAAACTATGTGTTAGTTTGTGTAAACCATGTTCCTAACTATGTGTTAGTTTGTGTAAAATCATGTTTCAAAATGTAATATTTGAAACTATGTTTAATTGAGAAAAGGGAAAACAAGAAAAAAATGCGTCGCCCCGCTGGAGCAGACCCCAGACGCAAACGGACGCGCGGACAAAAACGGTAATTTTAGCGTCCGCAGCGCGACGCAAACGGATGCTCGTGGACATTAAAATGCGTAGCGCTGCTGGAGATTCCCTAAGAACTAATGGGAATTACTTTTTCGATAAAAGTATATATTAGTATATACCAATTACATCCAGCATCTACAACAACATCATGCCCTAATGGCATAAAGGATCCATACAGCCAAAGAAAGAGAAAATAATTACAAAAAAGAAAGGGCCCACTATAGAGAGCCATAACTTGAAATAACAACACTGACACTGACAAGACAACACCAGAAGCCCAGCTTCTCCATAAGCGATGCCTCCAAGAAGGAAACAGTGCAGAAACAATGTCGTCGCCCGATCATAGATTTTAGGTTTTCAACCTGAAGAAAGTCATCTCTCTTAAATCAATATCTCTAACAAGAACATTGTCAGCCACAACAATTAAACCCAGAACTTGGGTTTTTAACCTGAAAGATAAGACTCTGAACTTCTCCTGTGCAGCCGCCCCTACATACCAGTCGCTGTTATAAGTCACGAATCGCCAAGCCAATTCCACCTCAGCACCAAGATCCGACCATCATAGTTGTTCCACCTATCTCGGCTTGATGACCTTCTCTACTAGCACCATGAAAAGAAAACGAGCTCCATGATATTAACAGCCAGCAGAGTTTTGAGGCGCTCCCTCTGAAACCAAACGGCCAGATAAAAAATTATGGGTGCGCACGACCGAAAACACCCAATAAAGCAATCTTCAGGCATTGTTCGCACAATGAATTTCGCCGGCAGGGCCTTTTCCGGAACATGACAATCCACCCAAACTGGTTGGAACAAGCATTCGACAGATCTTCAAACTTGGTGCGAGAAGCATCCTAGAACCGCCATCTTTATTCTTTGAAGCGGACGAACCGGCCCCCACGCCGCCATCTGCCGCCCGATGACGACGAAGGAGGTTATCACCTAGCTTAGTCATCGCCGCCAAGCCCATGGCGGCCGCAGAGAAGAAGACTCGACATCAGGTTGCGTTCTCCGGCCAGGAACCCGGCGGCGCTGCCCATGATCACCCGAACGAATCGGCCAAAGCCGTCTTCGTGGTAGACCGTAGACGACGAAGCAACGACCAGGACCTCTAGGACCAAATCGGGCCCAGATCAGACCCGCGCCGCTAGCTCGCCGACCTCCAATCTAATTTAATCGACCCAGATCATAACCAATGTACTTATGGGAGTACAAGCTAGTGTTACCTCCGCTCCGCCTGTATCTAATCGGTACAGAGGGAGTACTTGGGTGTGACTATTTCTCAGTCGACTGAAAAGTAATTTCGTTTCTAGTCAGATGACGCCATCAAATCTCAGTTGCAACAGACTAGTATGAATTACGAAGAATAACGGTTCGACTAATTTTTCTTAGTTGCATCTTCATTTGCAATTGAAAAAATCTCAGTTACAACTCCACTTGCAACTGAATAAACCCAGATACAATCTAACTTGCAACTTAAATACACGAATCATGACGCAATCTAAAGATGTAGACCTTCCCTAGTTAATAGTTAATACACGTAGTCCAGTGTACGTCATAGATGGACCGACGGAGGCCAGGCCCGACGTGGACGTGATGCAGCCGGATCGCGGCGATTTGCACAAAAATAACCCAAAAGTTAAAGAAAAGCACATCGGACCCTCCGACGAAACTATTTCACTCATCTAACCCTTTTGTGTGGCGCCCCTCCCATCGGCGCCACACATGCCAGTGTGGCGCCCCTCCTGCCGGCGCCACACACCCAGCCGACGTGGCGCCCTCGACGCTGAGCTGGTGCGCCCATCCGATGTGGCAGCACGTGTGGCGCCCCTCCCATCGGCGCCACACATGCACTTATAATTGCCCAAAACATACTGTGAGACAATTCGTCTGGGACTTAGCCGTTTTGCGAGGCTCAATGTGTGGTGCCGATGCCACGGGCGCCACAGTAGCATGTGTGGCGCCGATGCCACGGGCGCCACACATAGAGCCTCGCCAAAACGGCTGAGGACTTATCGTCCGGAGCCCCTGGATGTTTTCGACCCAAAAGTTGCTATATGTTGGCATGTGTGGCGCCGATGTCATTGGCTCCACACAGTGCAGTGTGGCGCCAGTGTGAAGGGCGCCACATATTGACTTGTGTTAAACCAATGAAAAATCCTACCAAACTCCAACAGTTTTCAAACAACAACAACAAGTAGCAATCTCAGAACAAGTAGCAATCTCAAAACATACACAACAAGTAGCAATCTCAGAAGATGTAGTCTACATCGTAGCAAGTAAATTCAAACAACAAGTACCATTATAGACATTGTTCACAACTCGATACTTATGAAGAGTTCACAACAACACGTAGCACATCCTAGTGTCGTCCTCGACGTGCCGTTCTCGCGGGCTGCTTCCGGACGACCATCCTCTTCGTCCGCTGCCGTGGCTCTTATTGCTGCTGCTCCTGCTGCTCCTCCTCCTCTGAAGATAACGGCTCGTCGTTCCTCATCCTCGACAAAGATGATCTCCGCGGCGGCCCCTCATCCTCCGCAGTGACAACCTTCTTTCCTCGGTTGACATAATCTTCCGGAGTGTACCGGTTTGGAGCCTTGCCCCTTGGCTTCAACTGGTAAGCTGACCGTGGGGCTTGCTTGGAGGTATGCTTTGGAGGTATGCTTTAACTCAGAATTAGCTCGTCGTCAGGAATCTTCACAAACATGAACACATGAGATTACAAAAGTTGATATTAGTTAGAACATGTTTGACAGCAACAAAATAGTCCATACCTCCCGCTCTTCTGAAGAGGAAGATGTAGCGATTTCGCCTTCGCGGCAACCTAGCAAGCTGGCTAACCGCCACATCTTTCGTGCAGTGTTCTGCGTCATGGAACTCATGGTTACAAAGCCACCACAACATAATAGCGCACATTCAAAGTTGGTGATCATACCTTAATGAAATGCCGCAACGGTCCGACAAGCTTTTCGTCTCTATGGCTCCGCTCCCACATAATCTCGCACTCGTGAGCTGTTTTTTGGATCTCCTCCCGCCGTGACAAACATAGCATACACAATTGAAGCGAGCACATGGCAATCTAGATGATGTACTAGTTAGTGAGAGAATCCATTACCACGAAGTTCAGCTCGGAAGCAATAGAAGTCGATCTCCCTCTGCGAGCAAAGGTGTCGTGCTGGCTTTGCGCAACCTCATCGAACTGGATGGGGTCGTCCAAGATGTCCTCAGCATACGCGTGCTTCACTAACTCGATACGCGTGTTCTCATGGAACCACTCAAGGTAGTTGTTGAAAGCGACGAAGTCGTGAGGCACAATCTCCTCAGGGCCAGCATTCCGTGCCGCTTCCAAACAGTGTTGGAACGCTGCGACGTGGCCGCTAAGATGGACTGGCCAATTTGTGATCTTCCTCTGCCGCTGCCTATCAAGCCTGCAAGAATCAAGAAGTTAGTTTGTAACTCTTCTATCAAGAATCTTCCATCGCATGATTCCAGAAGTTTACCTATAAAGCGCCTTGTCCGTGTCTTGCCACACTGGTGGGCACTCCTGATAGAGCCCAAACTGTCTCATCACTCTTTGCGGCTGGTGGTGTTCAACAAGCCACATGCATATGAGTGGGCAGCGCAGACACCAGAACCGTGCCTCCTCCGTGCACTTGTGGTTGAGGTCAGTCATCCCGGCGCCAATATGGTAGTAGCTACCATATGGCTCCCATTCCACCTGCAACATACAAATATTTCAGAATTTAGAACATGCCAGTAGAATCAATGAAAACTAGGATTGGAAAAGAGTGATCGCTTACCTGCTCAGCGGTAAGAGTGTCCAACTCCGCAGTGTACTGCCTGTACATGACCATTGGATCGCTCGTCATCTCCGAGACATTGTCCCAAAGGTATGCCCAAGTGGGCTCCCGATCAAGGTTCTCATGGGGATGAGGCCATGGCCTCTCGTTGAGTACCCTGGGACGCCCAACTGATAGGCGGTCCCAGCTCCATACGGAAAGTAGGAGCATGCATCCACCAATACCGCCGCTCCCAGTCCTGCGACAAGCTTCGTCCAACTGCGCACATAAGACATTTGGTTAGTACTTTGTCTAGCACACTACTATAGGAAAATAGTACATAGAACAAATCATCACCTGCCAGTAGAGGTAGGCAAGTGCCGCTGTTCCCCAACTCCACCGGTGATCTAACACCGTAAGCGCCTTCAGCCAACACCAATGGGCCAGCTTCCCCCACCGTCAGAAAGAGAGTCCTCGAAATCATGTACCATAAGTACACGCGGGTGTACGTCCTCCGAGTGTCCTCGTTGGCCCCTTCCGGGCATTGTCCAAAGTTATTCCTGATCCAATAGAAAGACGCGTCGGCGGGAGCTCTCTCCTTTGGATCTGCTGGCGGCGGAGGAGCCCTGCCAATAAGCGCCTCCATCTACTGGCGCCACCCATCAGAAGTTGTGTTCATACACAGTGGCTCGCCCTGAATAGGTAGTCCAAGGATCATGGAAACATCCTGGAGAGTAGGGGCCATCTCGCCGGCCCTCAAGTGGAAGGCGTGAGTCTCCGGCCTCCACCGGTCGACAAGGGCGGTGAGTGCCGAGGGGTTCATGTTCGGCCCCCACGGCTTACAAGGGATATGAACGGCAGAAGACCGGTGGGTTGGATGAACTCCGTGTACCTCTCGTCATACGGTATATCCACTGTGCCATGGTAACGAATCTTCAAAGGGTGAAGATCCGTTGTCCTCTCCGTCATATGAATAGCCCGGTGATCCCTTTCATACTCTGGATACAGGAGCCACACCATCCTACATGTTTACACAAATACAACATATTATGAGCCATTCATAACAAATATGAGCAACACATACATGAGAATATATCCAAATAAGCCATCACACATACATCATATACATACATATACATTCATATCTAGGCATTCCTAACAAATATAAGTTACTCCATCAAGAATACTAGGCATATGTAACACATACATACATAGGATCTCAACACATACACTAGACATTTTAACACATACATACATAGGATCTCAACACATACATGTAAAATTTCATATCTAGGGTTCCAACAAATCTAGGGTTCATATCCAAATCCACCAACATATCCAAATCTAGGGTTCATATCCAAATCCACTAACATATCAATGGTTCATATCTAAATCCATCAACATAAATTTCCATGTCTAGGGTTCATACCCAAATCTACCAAATCAACCAACACTAGTGGATGAATCGGAGGGAATCGAAGGGGAATACCTTGAGGAATGGAGGAGGAAGGAGTTGGCCGGATAGATCTGACGAATCCTTGGTCGATTTGGTGTGGGTGGGGCGAAGGGGTTGCAGGCGGCGGCGGCGGTTGTGAGGAAAAAGAGAGAGGAAGAAAGAGAACCGGCCGGGTCAGGCGTGGGCGGCGCGGGCGCCACACTTAAGTGGATGTGTGGCGCCCGTGGCATCGGCGCCACACATGCTAGTGTGGCGCCCGTGGCATCGGCGCCACACGTAGAGGCTCGCCAAAACGGCTAAGTCCCAGATGTCCGGAGCCCCTGGATGTTTTCGACCCAAAAGTTGATATAAGTTGGCATGTGTGGCGCCGTTGGGAGGGGTGCCACACATGCTGCCACGTCGGATCGGCAGACCAGCTCAGCGTCGAGGGCGCCACGTCGGCTGGGAGAGTGGCGCCGGCAGGAGGGGCGCCACACTTGCATATGTGGCGCTGATGAGATGGGTGCCACACAAAAGGGTTAGATTGGTGAAATAGTTTCGCCGGAGGGTCAGTCTGTGTTTTTCTTTAACTTTTAGGTTATTTTTGTGCAAATCGCCCCGGATCGCTGTCGGATCACCAAAAAAATAAAGAAAAGGTAAAAAAAATGATGAGCGACGCATGCTGAATTTGCTGATTGATCAGATCGATGAATGGTGCGTGCCTGATCCTGATGCCGCCATGGTCGGTCGACGTGAAACACACGCGTTGTACTCCGTACATGTCACTGCCCAGATGGATCGCTCGTCGGTGCTGCGTTGCGTTACTGTCCGCGGTCTGATCGATCGGGACTGCCGAAGAAAAAAGAGATTTTGGTGGCAACTTCCTCCGTCAGTTCCCTAGCTGAATCTGTGGTCGATCGTGACGCCAAAGATAGTAGTGTTACTGTCGGGACTGTACGTCTGCCTGAGAAGTGAGAAGCCATGCAAGCGGCGCGACGCGGTGAGTCGGCCGGTCTCCGCCGCGTTCGTCCACATGTTTCACGCCTCGACCAGAGTCAGCGTCTGCCGATATCTTCAATTATTTTGGCCTCAGGGCATCTTCAGCGGCGTTGTGTCCGCCCTGACCGCAAATGCGTCTTTCCAGCGGGGTGACGCAAAGTGACCGGATCGTCCGCGGAGACGCAAACCTGGCCCAATTATGCGCCAGGTTTGCGTCTCCGCGGACGCTCGGTGCTCGCGCCGAGCGTCCGCTCGCTTTCCCACGGGCCCTCATGGCAGCGACCTAGGTTCGATCGGCCTCGAATTCACAACGCGCGCCGGTGTGGCAACCGCGGCGATCAATGGAGCGCCGAACCGCCGCGGAAGAGCAACCGCCGGCCTCTTCGTTATACGCACCGCCGTTAATCCGCGCACATTATAACCATCGCGTCTACGGTAATTCAAGTTCAACCGCCTCCTTCTTCTCCCTCTTCTTCTTCTTCTCCAACACCGGCACGCCATGAGCGACTACACGCTGCCGTCCGACTCGGAGAGCGAGGGCAAGTCGCCCGGATTTCGCATTGGTGGGAATCCCTGCGACGCCAAGTGATCCGGCCCACGCCTCGGCGACCCCGCTCTCCACGCCGAGTGAGGACGAGGAGGACGGAGGCGGCAATGACAGCGAAGGCCGGGGAGGAGGACGGAGGCGGCGTTGCCGGCCGACACCGAGGACGAGGAGGAGGGCCGGGAGGAGTGAGGAGGACTCCGACAGCAAGTTCGCCCGGTTGGAGGCGCAGGAGGCGGAGGACGACAAGGCGGCGGCAAGGAAGAAGTCCAGGGCGCTGGCGCGGGCGGCGCGTCGTCGTCCATTCACCGACGACGACGAAGACGCCATTTCTTCCAGTTTCAACTCCTCGACGGGCGCGTCGTCGTCCTATTCCGACGAGGAGGTGACAAGCAAGAGGCGTAGGAGTTTCGATGACGAGGCAGGGTCTTCTAACAAGAAGGCCAAAAAATAGTTTTAGTTTATATGTTTTTAAATTTCTTCTTCTTTGTATGTTAAATATGTTTGAATCTAGTCGATTGAAGTATCCGGTTAATTGTTTAGGCTATAATCTATTCGATTCGACCAACATGACATCATTGAGTACAACTTTTTCGCGTTTACAACTTGATCATTCAACAAAATTGAAAAGAAGTAGCACAAAAAAAAAAAACACTTGCATGTCCAAAATGCGTCGGACCGCTGGAGGTAGCCCCCGACGCAAACGGACATTTCGCCCCTCGCGGTCATTTTGGCGTCCGCCAGGCGATGCAAACGGGCGCAAGCGGACAATTTGGACATCCGAAATGCGTCGCGCCGCTGGAGATGCCCTTACTGTTGGTGCTGTTTGTTGTTGACTTGTTCATGTACGTCCACGTGTGTGTACGTACCTACACACTTTTGATGTGACATGGCCAGTTCCCACGATTTCATGGAGAGTGTACGTATGGGTCTTTTGGTCACTTCATTTCCATTTACTTATTTTTGAGCATTTTCGTCTCTTCATTTTTTTGTTGAGAAAAGGTCCCTTCATTTAGAAAATAATGTAGCTTGAATGAAGGGAAATGTTGGAAGCGGCCCGAATTAATGTATTGCGCGACCCGCGGCCTGGACGAAACAGCCAAGGCTTTGGCCTAATATGGATTTCGTATACTTCATCCAAATTAAGAGCCCACACCACAGACTCGTGGGCTTCTAATCGTCGCCCTTACCGGTAAATAATATGCTTCAGGCCTCAAAATATTTCTCATGTGCCACGCGAAATGAGGCCCATCTAACAGGTACTGTGTTTATTTTTTATTTTTATCCTTACAAATACCAGAATATATACTTTTATACTGTAATAAATAATTAAATAAATTATGGAAGAAATTTACGTGATGGAACAAAAAGAAACGTCCAGGTACACCAAAACAATTGCACACCTAGATGTACATTTTTTCCGGGATTTGCGAGAAATGATCTTTTACTTTTGAAAAGATGTTCATGGTATGATTTTTTTAGTAAATTCTTCATTTATTTAACAACAAAAATATACATACCACTATTTTTCTACACATTTACAAAATCTAAAAATATTCTAAGTAAAACAAAGCATTCATGTACAACAAAAATAATGTTCTTGTACTATGCAATACACCGGTAGAAGGTTCATCTGCAAAAAAAAAAAAGATCTTCATTTTTCTTTGTCTATGATTGTGTGATGATGCTTTCGATCAGATGTCATGACGGTATGACACGACTTGGGGTTGAAAACGACGCGCTGCAAGAGAGTTACCTTGGTACAAGCACCTTCAAGTTTTTCGTGTGGCATCGTGCGAAAGCGGGTTAATGGTTGGAATGGTCGGCCACTCTCGATGGCGCGGGAAGGAGGCATGTTAAAATCTGTCGCCCGGCCAGTTCCAACCTATGTGACAAATTGTTTTGAGCTTCCCATTTCCACGTGATCATATGTGAGTATGTTGTCCAATGCTTGGTGGGAAGGAAAAGGTTGTAAGAAAATGCACCGATCGATGATCGTGCGACTGGTTATCAACCAAAAATCGCTTGGTGGGGTGGGCTTCCTCCACATAACTTTATTTATCGATGTGATGCTACGTAAGCAGTGCTGCCAACTCTTAACTATGCCATGCCAGACTCGCTATTTGGAAAGGTCCCAAAGGGAAGATACTACCTCAACTGTGACTTTTGGCGCAAACTCCCCGAGAATGATCTTGGCGCGAGAGAAATTCGGTGGGGATACTCTTCGATTTGTATTACTTGTGAAAATTAGATAACAAACACCTGAGAACACTTTGTGAACCCGTTTTTTCATTACAAGTTGAACAACAACGAGTTTGTGTTGATTGTGTTGAAAATTAGATAACAAACACCTGAGAACACTTTGTGAACCCTTGCCAGTTTTCTACCAACGCACAAGGTTGGGCTAGTTCAAGACCGGCACATCGGTTTCAATCCGACAGGCCAGAATTATTTCGGTTTTTCCGAAACCGCTCTCTGATGTGCCATTCATCGGCACATACATGAGAAATCCGGCGGCACCAAAGAATTTGGGCTGCCATTTTCTAGTCGATTTCGCCAGAACCCCTAAAACTTCAGTTTTCTCGTATGAAATAAACTTTCGCAAAGTTCCCGAACTCCGATGAATATGAAACCAATTTTGTTTAAAGATAACGGCAAATAGAACCTTCACAAAATTTTAGAAGAGAAACTTTTCTAAATTAAGAACTGATAAAAACGTCCAACCTCGGAAACGCAATAGAAGATGCATACGTATTCCGTTTTCGATGAACTTGGGCTCAATAAGCTTAAGAACCTCACGCAGAAAAACACCAAGAAGCAATAATAATTAGGGGATGCGAAGTATGCAAATGATTGAACTCTCTAAGACGATGTGATCAAGTTGTCCAACCAAAATAAGCCTCTTTTGATAATGCAGCTATCTATCCTATAACCCGATCTCCCAAACAACCACCTTGAGACTGGTTAAAGGAAAACCTAGCAAGGGCATACCTTTACCTTGCACATCCCACTTGATCTTGATGATGATGCTCCGTGCTTCATTCAAGCGGAATGCCTCACTTGATCATTCCTTTGTGAGGACTCATAATTTGCTCCCTCCTATACGGCTATGGGATAGCTTCATTAAGACACATCTTCACAAATCCGTTATCACCGAATGGACTCACAAGCTTCAAATCCAACACCACAGTCCTTCTCCTTTGCCTAGAAAAAAGAGTCCAATTGGTTGGTTCTAATAAGCATGAATACAAGTTAGTTAAAATTATGTTGTTATCCGGTGCTGAATCCTTTATGAATTCAAAACGCATGAGTTTGCAACAACAATTATTTGTTTATACCACATGAAAAAAACATGAAATTTTCTATAAGATATGGTGGCATAACTACTATAGAAATAATAATTTTTGACGAGATTATAAAAATGGAAAGCTTCCTTATTACATGCAAAGTAGACCACAAAAAATATTATATGGATTCTAATATTGTAAACCATTCAAGCTCTATAGGAATGTGCCTTCACAATTGAGTCCACCAAAATAGACATGATTTTTGTTTGAATTTGAGAGTCCCAATAGTTTTGGTCTTTCTCTTAATAAAAACCATGGTTCAACAATTTTCACATAAACAATTATAGTCGAAAGTTGAGATATAAAAGAGGAAGGTAAAGTTGACTATAGTAAGAAACAATTTTATGTGAAACTATAAGTTTATCTTGCATCTCTATTCTTGGTTTTAATTGTTGTTTACTTGGTTTGATTACTGCACTTGTTAAGTGTTATTTATAAGTAAAGTTGGAATGTTTGCTAAACAAGAAAATATATAAATCTTGCTATACATAGGAGGTTTCTAGTACGGTCCACATATGATGCGGACACAACGCCGTCCGCTCACTCTAGCGACGCAGCCGCTCATTGTAGGATTCTATGACGTATATCGTTCTAACACACAACGTCGTACACAACATCAGACAAAAATTGTGCAGGAATTATTGTACGCATAGCAGTTCTCTTTTCTAAAACAATATCTATCTTAGGTTAGTTATAGGTCATGATACCGTGCCTCAATAATTGAAACGAACTAACGAGGATTTCCAAACCTAGAAATCACTATGTTTTGATAAATATTGATAGTTGTTATTTTCAAATCTCAATATTGAAATGTTCAAAATAAATAATCAATCTGAGGGAACCCAAACCATACAAGCCAGGAGGTGAGAAACGGCGGCCACAAAACCCATATAGGGTTCCATTCCTCATCAACAATGCTACCGAGGTCCCGCTAGGCCACCGGTGCCCTTGGGGCCTTGGAGGTGTGGTAGATCACATCCTCTCTCTTGGGGGGAATTTACGCTTCTTTTTACTATCTTTTTCTGGATGGTGAGACGGTGGCTACATCGTGAAGTCAGAATAAGGTCCTCCCTGCCCTATCCGCGCTTCGATGCTGCATTTAGAGTTGGCGGAGGGCGTGTGGAGTCGTATGCCCATCATATCTCATGGGATTCGATCAGTTTCGTGTTCGTTCATGTAGTTTCATGCCATTCTTTTCCGATCTACGATTGTTATGATTGGTGATGGTTGCTACTATTCTGCGCTGCTTATTTGGGGTCTTAGCACCACGACTTCTCGTTTGCCTATTACAATAAGATCTAGTACGACACTCTTTGCCTGTATCCGGTGATGGATGCGCGAGGATGGCGGTACACCTTCGGCTCGTGCTAGTGTCTCTAGTCGTCGCTAGTTTGTCCGATTACCAATTTTTTATTTTTTATAATTTTTGAGCTATTTATATTACTGTTGATGATCATTAATAGTTTGGTGGAATTTTCGCAATAAAAAATATATATTCAAATGTTCATATCGATGATTCTGGCAAAATAATCTGCCTCCATGCGTGATAGATCGAACAAAAAAAACTTTGTACCATCGGATGGCTACAATTAATCAGAGCGACGTGGCAAATAGAAAGAATGGATAAGACAAACGCCATCGTCCTATCTCCTGTCTCTCGCGCGCTGTGCTCACGCAGGCAGCTGAGCCTCTCCACCACCCATGGCTTCTCGAGCCCTCGCCGCTCTGTCCATCCAGCCGCGTCTCGGCGCAAGCTCGGCGCCGTATTCGGGCCGACCTATACGTGCCACGGTCAGGCCGGTCGGGCGCGGCCGCCGGCGCCGGTCCATGGTGGTGCGGGCCGGCGGGCCACCGAGCACCAACGTGCTCATCCTCGCCTTCCTGCTGCCGGCCTCCCTCTTCATTGGCACCCTCGTGGTCGCCGCTCGCGTCGCCGACGACCTCGACGAGCGGTTCCTGCGGGAGGTACATACTGCTCCTCTCCCCAAGCATTCTGAATAAATTCTCGTTTCTACTACAGTATCAGTAGTAAGATACTAATTTCCAGATGGCATGCTATAACATCTAGCTGTTCGATACGAACTTGCCAAATGATACGTTTTCACTTCTCGGTTAGCTCGTGACAATCGACAAGATTATTGCTACAATAGCTGCAGAATATCATCTATCATGTACCATTTTTATTGGCACAAGATGTGTGAATTGAATAGCATGTATGCTTCTACGTGTGTGCAGATGGAGATGAATGAGGCGATATTGGAAGAGAACGAGGCTTCTGAGGAAGCTGAAGACGATGGAAGGGTGTACGCCGTTGATGGAGAGGACGTCGTGCAACCAGCGGTGGAGAAGGAGCAAGTTCTTGTTCCTGCCGCTGCAACGCGCACCAGGAACAGGCCGAAGAGGGAGGTATATTAGCTAGAGGTACATGTGTTCAGAAATGTTTCCAAAATGCTACAGCTTCAGTTTGATCGACAAAGTATGCGAGTTTGCAATGGAATATATGGCCAATGCTGCTGAAGTACTACACGTTGCTATTACTCCTGTATCTCTTTCATGAAGGAGATGTGAAGAGTAGGGTACAAAACTGTTAGTGTTGAGCTTCCTGGGAATCCGGTCATCGACCTGTATTCTTTCAGAACCGTCTGTGATGACTTCGTTAATTTCAAGATCCAATCTACCGGCTCAGTATTTCGGAGGTGCTCATAGGAGTAGGGTGTGCGTGTGTACGTTCATAGGGATGAGTGTATGCGCGTGTATGTGAGCGCCTACGTTTGTATTGTGTTTCTAAAAAAAAAACAGCTGATGCCTTTTGGTACCTCTTTGTAACCGTGCTTTAGATAATGATCATGCATACATGATGTATAGATGCCAAACGCACAAAAGCTAGATATCGGCTGTCTAAATCGGGATTTCTTCGAACTTAATCCAAGTCGGACAACCTGCGTGCAATGTGCTACTGGGATTATTGGTCTGGTTTCCTATAAGTTCCCCTCTTGTTTGCATAACCACAAACCCAAGGAAGAAACTAAATCCTTGCAGTTAAGCTAGCCTCGTTAACCACACGCGCCAGAGATCTTGGTCAGCATCGGTCGCGCACGTAGATCAATGGCAGCCTGCCACACGAGAAAGCGCGAACGCGGCGAGGCTTTGGAGGCAGCTGACGGAGAGGTCGTCGCCAACGGCGTTGTCAGCAAGACCTTCGGTGAGGCTGTTTTTGTTCTGGTACCGGGAACAGGCTCCCTGAATCCCTATTCTCACAGAGTAGGAGCTGCGGCTGTGTCCGACTCTGAGGTGGTCTTTTTCAGCGACGACGAATCGGAGGAGGACGACTGGGAGGAGGATGGCGTGCTGCTGGAGGAAGGTCCCGAGGTGGTCGACCCGCCGACGACGCACGGCGTCGAAGGTTGCGGCGAGCAGCTAGGTGGACGTGCGCTGGATACGCCCAGGGACGAGGATGAGTACGTGGACATTGAAGGTTTGTCCGGCTCGGAGGAGCACGACTACGATGGTGAGGTCGTCGACTGATTTCTCAGTTTTCGTTCATTGATGTGTTGCTGCTATTGTCTTGCTTCCATCGGTGGTCTGATACTCTGATCACATCTATCTAGTATGCTTCGACATGTACTACAGCAGTATAAATTGTTAAGCATCTCGTGTTATTAATTTCTCTTTTCTTTTGAAATTGGATCATGATTGAAACTTGAAATGTATGTGAAGTTATCTTAGGTAGTTTCTGTTTGGTTTTGTATTAGAGGAGGCCGCAGGTAATACTTAGTCATATTTCTTGATCGATATAGTAGATGTTGCTGTTCTATTTTTTCTTTTAGAACCAGTGGCTCTTTATTGCTCAACAATGTTCAAATGGATACAAAGCCCATCGGGGGCTGGAGGAGCCAAATCAGGAGTCCAATACTGCTAGAAATACTGAACCGAGCTAATTTGTGAGCTTCTGAATTTGAAGCCCCATGTTTATGGACAAAGAAAACATTCTGAAATCTAGCTGTTATAGACTTCAATTTCTCGTAAAATTATGTTGTAGCTATTAGCATAAGAGTGCATAATTTCGTTGATGATGACCACTAGGCAGTCAGAGGGCACCAGCACATGATATAGCCCTCAGCGAGTGACAGTGCTTCGCGAGATGTCATCGCCTCTAGAATAGCTTGGTCCGAAATACCCTAAGATGGTGGGCGCTCCCACAGATGAGCCATCACCCATTTCCGCAGATCGCCCTATGGCACTGGCGTTGCTTGATTTTGAGACCGCAACATCCACGTATAACTTCGTCTCCAGAGGGCGGAGGGGTTCACTTTGGTTGAACACGTATTGTAAGATTTTCTCCCAAGTAACTCGGTTTTTCCTAATTGAGAGATCCCGAAAGTAATTCTCCATAAAAAAGGTGAGTAGAGAGTGGAAATTGGAACTCTCCATCATGGATAATCTTCATCCTCACATACCATATCACCTAAAGAGTAACTATCAGTTTCACATAATCTTCTTTAGATGGAGACTCCATCATAAGGAACAATCACTGCTTTGATGATGCCTCTTCTGATCTACAAATGTGTTCAGTAACTTTTTTTTTATCGGGTCTATGGCGGGCTTACGCCAGCCTGAACAACTTTATAGAAATAAAGAACCTGGGGTCATTACAAAAGTTTTAGAGCGAAGAGAGAAGCAGCAGGGGACTAGAGAGGTTCAAGGTGTTCAGTAACTTCTTCATTAGCTAAATCCTAAACACACCTTGCAACTGCAAAATTAATAAGAGAGTGTATCCATGAGTCAGCCACCGCAGATAGAGCAATAGCTGGTCTCGGCCATGTGGTGGTGGTTACGGATAGCACTCGTAGGTAGAGAATGTCGTGCGAGTCGCCAAAGAAAGACACAGAGTTTCGAGGGCACCTATACCTTCCGAAGTCGTTGCCACATTCTTCCCTCCCAATCGAAGTCAGATCTAGCCTGTCTGGCCTCAAGACAGCCATCTCTTCGTTTGGTTGTATCAACAAGGACACGATACATTAATCTCGGCAAGAGCATCCAATTCTTCTCGTAAAGGCATGCCCACATATCCTCCGTTCCTCGTGAATAGTTACCAACACAGTGATTATGTAAATCCGAAGGTATTGATTAACTAGTCATCAACATGGTTTTGATGTAGTTACAGAAGTGTTCAGTAACTAGTCACCAACATGGTGCTAATGTAGTTAACAATGTGTTCAGTAACTAGTCACCAACATAGTGAAAATATATTTACCTATGTGCTCACTAAATAGTTACGAACACTGTGTCTATATATACCAATGTGTTTAGTGACTATTCAACAACAAGGTGATGTAGTTACCAAGGTATTTACTAAATAATCATCAAATGATGTACTTATCAAAAGGTTCTAACTAGTCATCAATACAATATCAATGTTGTTACCAAGATGTGTGTTGATGTAGTTATCTAAGTGTTCAGTAAATAGTTACCACAATAATTACAATGTAGTTATCAAGGTATCAAGTGAAGAGGAACCATGAACTATGTTCTTTTTTCCTTGTTATGGTGTTGAGAATTCTACACACTTTGATCAATATGAAGTTACCAAAGGTTTTTAAATAGCTAGTCACCACATGGTATCCACGTATTTTCACCAAGGTATTAATATGAAGTTTAACCCGGTAGCTCATATATTTCGTAGTTTAGTAACTTCTAAACTCCAAAAAGTAACCGATACAACCAACCTCCGTAAGTTGTTGAAGTCGATAACCACGGGTGAACAACACCGCAATTTATGTACTAGTGGGTTGATAACTTGTGAGCTAATAAAGTAACAAAAATATTTAAATTAAATTAAACTTTGGGGTTGGAAATTTTTTATATGTACCATTGTTAAATCACATACTACAAAATGGTTGATAACTTTTAGCTCACAAAGTTTACTGCCAGAACATATCAACATGGCCACTAGTTTTGAAGATCTCGTCGAGGCCGGTTCTATGGTGAAAAGGGATCTCAAATCAGAGTTGTTATTTTAGAGGTAAAATATTTTGAAGTTTCAAATTAAGAAAAATTCTCATCGAGGTTAGCCTTTTTGTGTCGTAGTGAGTGAATGTTAAACTTTTCATAGATGGCAAATTCGTACAAGAAAACAATTTCAAAAGTAGAAATACCAGGTTGATAAATTCTAAGCTAAAAAGTCGCAAAAATATTGAGAATTAATTACATTTTCGGGTTGGTAACTTTTTTACGTGTAACGTTGGTAAATCATGTACAAAAGGGTTGATAACTTTTAGCCTGATTTTTTTGTCAAAATATATCAAGATGGATGCTAGTTTTGAAGATCTCGTCGAGACATATTTAATGGTGAAAATTGATCTTAAATTGGAGTTGTCGTTTAAAGCACTTTGAATTTATGAACTTATAAAGATTCTCGCTCATGCCATTTTTTTGTCTCATACCGCATGTACTCGGAACTTTTCTTACATGAAAATTTCGGATAGGATAAAAATTACCAAAAAGAAAAGAAAAAGTGACCTCTAGAGAATTATTGGATGACCGACCGCTAGCTTGGCTCCCCTCTATAAAACACGGCTAGTGTCCATTAAGAATGTGAACCCTACATCCCACACCTGTAAACTTTTTATTTTTGTTTTTTTCGCTAGTTTCTTTTGATTCATGTTTTTCTAGATGTTTTTAATTTATGTTTTTCTGTTTTTTGAATTTTCATTTAGCGGAAGAAACCCGCTACCCATATGTGTAGCTACGCACCTTTTCTTGAGCTAACATGTGTCCAATTGGTCAAACCTCATTACCTCTTCCCACCCATTACTGTACCCGTTTTTAACGGGTAAGAAGTAGCGCTTTAGTTAGCGCTCCCACCTATGTATATGTGGGCTAGCTTGTTTCTCCCATAGGTTCCGCGCCGTAGCGATTTGTCTTCCACTTTGTGCTAGATTTGAACTTTTTTTGAGAATACATACTAGAAATTGTATTAATGGTCAGTGTAATACCAAGAAGGCTACAACTTCACACACCCATCACGATACAATGCCAAGCGAAAAATAACACACTCTCTACGAACCCGATGATAAACGACTCGTATTGCCCAACATCCCACGAATGTCGAGAAGAGGATCCCATGGCTTCACGATCGCGTCACGAATTAAGCAAGACACATTGTAGCTCTATCTCGACTCCGAGAGGCAACCCAGGACAAACGTACCTGCTCTCTTGTGTCAAGAGGAGTTTGCGAGAAGAAGACATAATCCCAGCAGACTCGGAGAAGATGCCGACGGGGAAGATGCATCTTTCATGAAGTACATTGCATCCCGGAAGCACACGCCTAGGGATGTAGCCAACTGATAGATGTGAAAAACAACCATTTTCCATGTTTAAATCTGATATTAGTCAAGTAATTGATGTAATATCTCTCTCAACTTGTCATTAATCATTAAAGATGTGCAAATCCCTTTTTATTTCTCCGTGTGCAGATATGGGCATTTTCTAGACATAATCAAGGGAAATTAATGAAGATTTCCAAGTTATCAAATTTCCCAAGTCAAACATGCCATAAAGAGAAGCATCAAAGAGTTTGGCGAGCACTGGTACGACTTCAACCCGTCCGTACATCACACCCATACCATGTGCCAGATCCTTCCGCTCGTCAAACAGAACAATTTTTGTTAAGGGACCTATATATAATGGGCATCACAGCCGCCAGAAACAAGACACGAAGAGATAGAGAGCAGAACGAGAAAGAATCTAACACAAGACACGAAGAAGAGAGAAACCACCTCATATCCATTTCACCGAATCACATCTAAGGAGAGGGGAACCGCTGCTCCATCACCATCTCCACCCCCCTCTCTTTAGCCATAGATCCTACTTGTACTCTAGATCTCATAATAATTGGTGGCATTTTAAGACTATTTTATATTAGTTTTAAAATTCCTTTGCAATGCTTATGATTGTTGATTTTATCATGTGCGAGTAGTACTCATGGGCCGAGGGTTGAGGCCTAGCCTGACAGCATCATGTGCATCTAACTTTACATGTTGTTGTGCTTAATTTTTTTAAAAGTTTTGTATGATTGCATCTCTATCTCCTATCTTAATCTAGGACTTTTCAGGTACCCAAGACGCCAATGATTGGTAAAGGTAATGAGGTGAGATAAGTGGTAATCTCCCGCTCCTTGCAAAACCCATTGACAGTAGGAGAAGTACGGTGGTAGTTTGAAATCCATTAGAAAATAACGATGGTTTCACTAATGTTAATGCCTTGGTCCGTGGATCACTTAATAATCCTTCATAACCAACTCGACTAGAGTGAATGAGTTGGATAATAGTCTGTAGATAACCATTTCAACTGGAGTCTATAGTACATAAGAATGCATCACCCACAAGAATCTAATCTGAATGATTAAGTACAATTACGTTTATTATTATCTTTTATCCTATAACATGTTTGCACAATTACAGGTAAAACCTTAGCCCTGGCGTATTTCCGTCCATGGATTCACAATCTCCAAGTAAACTTGAAGGTCTGTTGAAACAAAGATTTCACAAGTTTACAAGTTCTTGCTTGAGTAAATCACCCCAACGATCACTTTTCAATGATCGACATAAACCTAGATCTTCTAGAAAAAATAACTATACTATATCCAGTATTGCCGCTCGGGTCGCCCCCCTCCTGGGCGACCTAGGGCGGAAATCCTAGCCGCCGCCACCGTCCTCCCCTCCTCCTCCCGCCCTCCTCGTCGTCCCCGGAGGCCGTTGCCGGCGAAGCCGGGCGCGACCGGTGATGGGGGCGGCGGGGCTCCTCGCGAGATCCCTCCGTGCGGCGGATGGAGGCTAGCCTCCGCACGGAGGGGATGGCCCCGGCCCGTGGAGGGTGTGGGCGGCGCGGCCTCTTGCCGGGTGGCCGGTGTTGGTGGCGGCGGCGTGGCCATGATCTGGGCGCGGCTCTCCTCTTCATTGCCGCGGCCTTCGGGCGGGCGGTGATGGGGGCAGCGGAGAACCCGGAACTTGGCGGCGCGATCCTCTCCTTCCGTCCTAGCCTCGGCTTCGCCGGGCCAGCGGTGATGGAGACGGATCTCGCTTTGCTCCTCCTCAAGGTTTGGGACCACGGCACCAAGGGCGGCGGCTCTGGATGGTGGTGACGCCGTCGACCTGGTGGCAGGTGGCGGGCGTCTGGTGCCACTGTCCGTGGCACCGCGGTGGTGGTCTTCTCCTTCACCGGAGGAGATCGGCTAGTTGTGTGGCTAGCCGTGGCGGATCTCGCGATCTGTCGCCTAGCCCCCGATGGCGAGGCGCAGCTGCCGGTGAAAGCCGGCCAGACTTCGGTCATGGCGGATGATGGCGGCGTGTTTCGTCGTTACCTTGTTGAAGGCATTGTCTCTGCAGCCTGCGCTTCTTCGCCTGGGCTGCTCCGGGGGAAATCCTAGACCCGGGTCTTCCGGATCGGACGATGGCGGCGCGCAACGCCGTCCTCCCTGTTGGGGGCATCGTTTTTGGAGCAGACATTGGATGGCGGTGGTGCTGAGGTGGAGCGGTGTGCTTTGGCTGTGTCGGTGTCCTCGAGTCGCCGCGGCATGGTGCTGTGGTGTCTCGGGATGGATGCAGTGTGATGGTCTCGCGCAGGATGGTGGAGTCGTCTGGCGCCGTGGCGGCATCGATGGCAGGCCTGGCATGGTCGATACGATGATCTCTCTTGAAGATGGAATCGAGGAAGACGGCGGTAGCAACTTCTATGGCGTAGGCGTTGGCGTGTGCTGGGAGTCTGCTTGACTGGATGTGTTTCTCATCTGCTATTGGGCGGCCTGGGAAGGCATTTGGTTTTTGGTTGATGCGAGTTGGTGAATTGTCACCCCCTTCATCCCTCTGTAGGTTTAGCGAGGTGGCTTCGAGTTTGATCTTTTGTATTGCCCTTGTAAGGTGTTGTGAATAATCTAATAAAAAGCCGTGTGCATCCCTTGGATGCAGAAGCTGGGGCGATTTCCCCTTTTTCGAAAAAATATCCAGTATTACGGATCGAAGGTATCATCAACTCAGGCAATGCATTACACTGGCATAGTTTCCAATTGTCGCATAGGCCTCTCCCAAGATTGCCTAGACGACATCTTCCAGAAGATAACGACACCGTGATGCCGCCATCACCTAGTCTAGTCACCAGACCTTTTGGGTTTCACTAGCATCTAGCACGGTAAATGCCATGGACACATCTTAGGAAGGAAACGGCATCCGCAGGCTTCGCCGCATTCAACTTCGACCTCCGCCAAGAAGGGCTTCAGCCCGAGCCATTCACCGCGACCTGTTGACGGAGCTAGATTGGAGATGGTGGATAAAGTTGGAAGCCACCGGCTAGAGCCACCACCGCCGAGAGGAGAGGATCACTGACGTATGAGTAGGGCATCGACCGCCCACCGGCACCACCATGGTCACTGCCACAGTGCCACCTAGCCCGTCGCCGCTGGCACCACCACAGTCTGAATAATGCACGCGCCGCCAGATTCGAACTTGGAAGAATTGCTGGAAGCCATTATGAGCCTACCCATAAAACGGGCGAATTCCGTGAGGTATGCTGGAATTCCACGAGCCGGACGACTTAGCACACAGCTGTTTCGTCCAGAATTTCGGTACATATACATACACGCGCGTGCCGCGATTAGAGGATGACCTCGCGCGTACGGGTGATGTTTGTGGCCGAACCGGATGGCGACCTCCATGTATTGATATATGGTTCCAAGCTCGGACCAAACGGCGTGGGATACTGGGATGGGTCAAGCACGCCGGCCGGCTGGATGTCTACGTATTGGTCCGGTAGCGTGGAAACTGGGAGCCCATCGTGGAACTTGGGAACGGATGCCCTGTCGAACAGGTAGCTTCTGTGTATATATATGGGCTGAATGCTTGGTGCAATCCATGCAAAAGGCACACGCAGTGACCTAGCAGATACACAGAGAGCTATACACTCTTTGGTTGCACGAACATCAGTTAAGATGGCAGGGCATCGCGCTGCTGCCTACGTGTTCACGGTGGCGCTGGCACTCGGCGTGCTCGCCTCCATTCCGGCAGGTAATCCAGATTTCTCTCTAGCCGTGGTTAGGGCTAGTGCAATTATTTCCTTCAGTAAAAAATAGTTGCCGGTTCTCAAATTAATCGATCCATCAACCAACAGCTGTCCAGTCCATCGGCGTGTGCTACGGCGTGATCGGCGACGGCCTGCCCTCGGCGAGCGACGTCGTGCAGCTCTACAGATCCAAGGGCATCACCGGCATGCGCATCTACTTCCCCGACAGCAACGCCCTCCGGGCACTGAGCGGCAGCGGCATCAACCTCGTTATCGACACGGGCAATGACCAGCTCCGCAACCTCGCCGCCAGCACCTCCAACGCAGCCGCCTGGGTCAAGGCCAACATTCAGGCCTACCAGGGCCTCACCATCAGGTATATCACGGTCGGCAACGAGGTGGCCGGCAGCGACACGCAGTTCATCCTCCCGGCTATGAAGAACGTCAACGCCGCGCTCTCCGCCGCAGGCCTCGGCGGCATCAAGGTGTCCACGGCGGTGCAGTCGGGCGTCACCCAAGGGTTCCCTCCGTCCAAGGGCACCTTCTCTAGCTCCGACGGCTCCCACATGCCGCCCATCGCGCAATACCTCGCCAGCACCGGCGCACCGCTGCTCGCCAACATATACCCCTACTTCGCCTACAAGGGCACGCCCAGCATCGACATCAAGTACGCCCTCTTCACCGCGCCGGGCACGGTGGTGCACGACGACGGCAGCGGCAAGGACTACCAGAACCTGTTCGACGCGCTCGTGGACACCATGTACTCCGCGCTCGAGAGCGCCGGGGCCGGGAGGGTCCCCATCGTGGTCTCCGAGAGCGGGTGGCCATCGGCCGGCGACGCGGCCGCGACCACGGGCAACGCGCGGACGTACAACCAGAACCTCATCAACCACGTCGGGAATGGGACGCCCAAGAGGCCCGGGAGGATCGAGACGTACATATTTGCCATGTTCAACGAGAACAGGAAGACCGGGCTTGAGACGGAGAGACACTTTGGGCTGTTCAACTCAGACAAATCGCCGGCCTACTCCATCAACTTCTAAATGGAACAGATCGATACGTACGTAGTGGCAAGATGCGGACCATTTTGCCTAATAATTTCTGAATTTGAATAAGGTGCATGTAAGAACGCCAAAGCTTCCTTGCACGTAAGGCAAGCGCTTAAATAAGTTATCTACTCGAGATGAATAATGAGTTGCACATTTGGGATATGTTGTGTCAAATCAGCTGAGGAAGTGACTGTTATGTTTTTTTTCTTGGAAATGAGATTATCTCTGGCTTCTCGATGGACTGATGCATGCAGCATTTTATTTCAAGTGACTATTATGTGATGCAATCACGGGAGTATCGCTAGCATTATGGGAGAGCTGATTTTTAGGGACATTTTCAGTTGACACTTTACGAAACTGCCTCTTAAAATGATTTTTGGAGGCATTTAGACAAATGTGTCTCTATTAATGCTATTTTTAGAGGCTTTTTAAGTGAAGTGCCACCAAAGATACTGTACCATATTTAGGAGCATTTATGGAAGTGCCTCTAAAAATAGGTATTTTTAGAGGCATTTAACTTTGTGCCTCTAAAAATAGGTATCTTTAATTGAAGTGCCTCTAAAAATATCATGGTTAGGGCTGTAGCTTTAATCTTGTTTTATTTCTTGCTGCATTTGTTTAATGGTTTTGCGAATTCTTAATCGAATGAGCTTAATTCCGAGTCTCCCAATAGTTCCTCAAATTATCAAGTTTGAATGCCTACACCACAATGCAAACGCCAATTCAAGTTTAAGCTTGGAAGGTTAAATCGTGAAGTTTTTTTAAATGGTTAAAAACATATGGGAGAAAACTGTAGTCGTTCGTAATCCTATCTAAAGGTGGAACAATAAAATATGTGCATTGCGTAAATAAGTTGGAGGATGGCAAGGAATTCGCTAGGAAACCAAGAATTGAGAAGCTTTGATTCGTCCATTATTGACGAGCTCGAGGCTTTCACAGAAATACGACCGTTGTTCACGCAAGAGATTGAAGCAAAAAATCAATTAAATGTGTAGATTGTTAGTCTATTGCGAGAAGAGGAACTCAAATGGTGTCAATATTTAACAGTCCAATTTATTTTGGAAGGAAATTCGAATACAAGATACTTTCATAGTGTCATAAATGGCGGACAAAAAAAGAAATGTATTCACTCTCTTATTTAGGATGAAGATATGATTGAAGGACACGAACAACTAAAATCATACATAACAAAGTACTATCAAAATCTGTTAGGGATCTGGAAGAAGGAAACTTATCGATGAATGCGTCTCCTACAGAGTTGACATTTCCCATGTTTCCAATGTGGAAAATGCCCATGTTAATGTACCATACACATATGAAGAATTTAAAACAGAAGATAGTTTTCCGAATGGAACACAATAAAGCTCGAGGACTGGATGGTTTCCCAGCTGAGTTCTATCGAACTACGGGATATCATTAAGTCCGACATGCTCGGAGTTGTTCAGGGTCCTTCATGTTGGACAACTAAACCTTTTTCGTCTAAAACTCGGTGAAATAATTTGGTTGCCAAAAGTTAAGGAAGCAAAAAGGATCTAACAATACAAGCCTATAAGTTTTATTATTGTGAGCTTCAAGATATTTACGAAAGCTGCAACAATAAGGTTGAATTCGGTGGCTGACCATGTGGTTCGCCTCACTTAGTTTGCTTTTATGCAAGGAAGAGATATCCTAAATGGGGTAGTTACCCTGCATGAAACAGTTCATGAACTACATATAATTTTTTTGACCAGGTAACATTAAAGATTGACTATGAAAAATTCTCGTGATAAATTCAAATGGTCTTTTGTACAACAAACTCTCGAAATGAAAGGTTTTCTAATGAGTGGTCTAATTCATTACTTTTTTCAAAGGAAGTGTGCTATTAAAGTTAATGATGAAGTTGACAGATACTTCCAAACAGAAAAAGGGTTAGGGTAAGGCGATCCATTATCACCCATGCTATTTAATATAGTGGCTAATATGTTAGCTATAATTATAGAGCACACAAAAAATGATCGTCAAATAGAAGGAGTAGTTCCACACCTTGTGGATGGTGGACTTTATCTGCTTCAATATGTTGATGATATGATTCTCTTTATGGAGCATGACACTGAGAGAGATCTATTTTTTTTTTATCAGCTTTGGAGAAGCTTTCAAAATTCAAAATAAACCTCCATAAACTTGAATTTTCTAATTCGGTGATGTTCGGGACGAGGCTACTCTTTATGCCGAACTTTTGAGTTGTGTACAAGGCCAATTCCATATTAGCTATTTAGGCATCCAATACATTCTCGGAGGCATACAAGTATTTTTAGAAAACACGTCGAGGAAAGACTACAAAAAAGATTAAGTAGTTGGAAAGTAATACTACTATCTATTGGTGGAAGATTAGTGCTCATAAATTCAGTACTAAGCAATATTGTACTATAAATGATTTCTTTCTTCTGTTTACCCAAACGAATTTTACAAATATTAGATTATTTTCGTCAAGATTCTTTTAACCAGGAGATAGTGGAAAAAATAAGTATCGATGGCACAAATGGAATATAGTATGTCACCCAAAAGATCAAGAAGGACTTGGAATTCATGTCCTTGAAATCAAGAATAGAGCTCTCCAAGGTAATTGGCTATTTAAGCTTATTACCGAAAACAATTTATGGCAAACTCTTCTAAAAAGGAAGTATGTAGGCTTGTATGAACTCTCTCATGTGTACTGGAAATCTAGAGGATCGCATTTTATGACTGGCCTAATGTCGATGATAAAATACTTCTTCCCATATGGTTGTTTCAAAATAAAGGATGACTCATAACTTAGATTTTGGGAGGATAAGTGGGGTAATGATACACTCCGATAACAATATACATCGCTATAAAATATTGTGAGTTGCAAAAGCTATACAATCACTAAGGTGTTGGAGACTTCCACGACAATTGTATCGTTCAAAAGAGATCTAGCTCATCCTAGGTTGACATCATGTAATGCTTTGTCTGCGAGTGTCTAGATTTGGTCCGAGTTGACGCAAGGGGCCGATGAATTTTGATGAAGTCTACATGATAGTGGTCAATTCCCTATGGGTTCCATGTATACAACATTAATCTAGCAAGAGGTGCCAGGTGATAATAACAAAAGGATTTGAAAAATTAAGATCTCGTTAAATACTTAGGTTTTTGCATGGTATCTTTGTAGAGGAGTAATCCTCACCTAAGAAAACCTTGTGAAATGTAATTGGCACGAAAGTATAAAGTGTGTATGCTTTATTTAAGACTTTATTGGAGAGTTCAATCATACATTTCTTTATTGAAGACTTTGATTATACCTTGTTCCTCTTTGATCTTATTCTCCCTTTCTTCTTTCTCCTGCATGGCTTCCACAAACATGGCACGTCCCCTCTTTTCCATCTGGATCAACCCTTGGTCCACCTTCTTGAGGCTTGTCCGGTCATGTAGAAACTCTAGACTAGACATGGACCGAGAGAGGATAAGAAGTCTAGTAGCCCCCATGGATCTCCTCTAGATTAGATATGAAAAAACAAGTCGGAAGAGACGCCCTCGAGATGTATACGAGGGGTCTAAGATGTCATGAGTTATGGAGAAAAGACATCTCTTAATTTATTAGCTAGATGTGCCTTTTATGGGAAAGATGTCCTTGAAGAAAGTTGCATTATTCGACTCCATAATTGTACCAACATGAACGTCGGTTACCTCAGGTTTCACTATGAAAATCTATAGCCAATACTATGAAAAACATAACCTAAAAAACGCAATCCACGGATTTTGGCCCAATCTTGCGCTTCTTGGGTATTAGCACATTTACTTTCCCAAAAAACCCCAAGTTCGTAAGTAGGATAGTTTCTGCAAATTTGCTTTGCCATTCCTCAAAATGAATAATGTTTTTGTCTAACATGGCGTTAACCAAATCAATTAGTGTACAATTCTTTCTTCCGGCCACCCTATTGGACTGATGTGAATAGAGAGGCATCCTCTCATGGATCGAACTCATTGAAAAAATACCCTCCACCACGATCAGACATAAGTCGTTTAATCCTTCAATCAAGTTGGTTTTGTGCTTTAGCTTTATAGATTTTGGAGTGATTAAAAGCTTCATCTTTAGAATTCAGAAGGTACATATAATAGTAATGAGTGGAGTCATCAATTAAAGTCATGAACTATCTAGTTCCACCTTTTGTCAACTCGCAATTTATTTCACAAAGATTTGAATGAATGTATGAGTTCCAGCGGTGCAAAATCACTTACCTCAATAGTTTTGTGAGACTTGCGAGGTTGCTTAGCTTGCACACACACTTTACACTTGAAACTTCTGACAATATTAAATTTTGGAAATAAATTTTTATTGGCTAGCCGAGTCATGCATCCAAAATTAATATGACAAAGTCCTGAATCCCAAATATTGGACTCACTATCATTGGAAACATCATTAATAAATTGAGTACATAAGTATGACAAAGATAAGAGGAACAAGCCTCCGCACTCATAACCCTTTCCAAATATTTGACCATACTTAGAAATTACAACTTTATTGGACTAAAAAACCAACTTAAACCAACCTCAACATAAAATTGATCCGCTGATGAGATTCTTACCTATGGAGGAAACATGTTGCACATTCTTCAGCTGGACGATCTTTCCCGAAATAAACCTCAGATTTACCATACCAACGCCATGAAAGGAAGCATGTGCGCTGTTTCCCATAAGCGCAGAGGAAGTCCTTGCGACCTGATAAGAAGATAACATGGAAATATCAGAACATACATGTGTATTGGCACCCATGTCTATCCACCAACCAGGAGAGCTATATACTGAAAGAAAATTAGGAAATAAAAAACGTACACTTCGTCCTTTAACTTAGTATCACCACCATATAACAACATTTGCGGACTTGCCGCTGCTCCCACGCTTGTCATAGAGATTTGGGTAGTTAGGAGCCCAATGATCAGGATCACCACAGACGTGGAAAGTGCCTTTCTTCTTATACTTTCTCTTAAGATTGGTTGAGTGTGAGACTTTGTTCTTGCCACAAAACTTGCCTTTGCCTTCATATTAGGTCTTGTTCTTGAACTTGTGGGATTTGAGGTATTTCCTCTATACCACATTGCCACTAGAATCTACCTCAAATCCTTGAGCATGTGTATCCATTGTCGTCACATTTTCTTTCACATGAAGAGACCCAAGATCCAAAACGAAAATTCTTGCCACTTATGCTTTAGAGAAGTAGTAGCAAAGTTCCTCCATGAAGGAGGAAG